>NW_023606735.1:0-40001 GCF_013339745.2 Dermacentor silvarum | reverse complement strand
CGGTTATCCGGCAACAATCGTGTCGGACAACGGGCCACAATTTAAGTCTGCCGAGTTCCAGACGTTTGTTCGAGAGATAGGAGCGTGCCACGCGACAACAGCGCCTTATCACCCAAGTTCGAATGGCTTGGCAGAACGTTTCGTTCAGTCCCTAAAGACTGCCATGAAGAAAGATTTTAGCACTGGAAACCTGCAGGCCAGCCTTAACAGCTTCTTACTTGCTTATCGGAATACACCCCACGCTACGACAAAAGAAGCGCCGGCTAACCTTATGTTCGGTCGCCGTCTTCGTTCCAAACTGGACATTCTCAAGCCGAAAGTAGGGGAATTAGTTCGCCACCAACAATTTATTCAGTCCAGCCAAGGCAGCTTCAACGCTCGACAGTTTGCTGTAGGAGACTGTGTTCTTGTTCGAAATTACAGGGGACCACCCAGATGGCTTCCGGGTACTGTGGTACGGCAGAAAGGACCCGTTTCGTATGCCGTCAAGGTACGCACGCCAAGGGGCCTGGCCGTGTGGCATCGTCACCAAGATCAGCTTCTCCTCGGTGCAGCTGACGTCTCCAAGGGTGAGGAGAACAAGGACACCTTCTGGGAGTTCTCGGACGCCACTGCGGAGACACCTACGGCAGCACCCGCAGCCTCGGAGGCAGCACCACCAGTACGAAGATATCCCGTACGCAATCGACGAGCGCCAGATCGCTACACGCCATCTTAATTTTGGTGTAACGGTAGCTTCCCACAATTAAGCGGGAGGAAATGTCATGTATGCGATAGTTATGCCAGCTTTATATTTATCGCAGTCGGGTCACATGATTACTGGACAGCTTAGCTGGCCGCTCTTATCAACAACACGTGGCGCTATCGCATACATGACAATATTTTTTGTATGTCTGCCACTTCGAAGGTTCTTTGGATTTCAAAAACTGGGCGAAGAGTTTATCTTTTGTTTTTATTTTGCGTATCAATTCGTACGTCATCCAAGGCTTTCCGGCTTCTTGCTTCCGAGTGCGTTGTAATGGAAAGCATTTGCATATACAACTTTGATTTTTGTTATGAGTGCATATGAATCTTCCACATTGTTCAAAGACAACACGTCGCACCATTCAAGTGCACTAACGGCAGTTCGAAAACGATCTAAACTAATGGCATCGATGCGCTGATATTGCAAAGGAATACTGGTAGGAGTTTGATGGGGACTGTGCATAGAAAAAAAAACCAAATACAGGAAGGTGATCACTGATGTCTGAAATTATTGTACCGGAAGTCGTTCTGCCATCAAAATTAGTGATTATAATGTCGATGGTCGTAGAGCTGGAGCATGTACACGCGTCGGGGCATCCATAAGATTAGAAAAACCATAAGCATGCAACAATGATACAAACTCTTTCTGTGACGGTGATACAGCCTGTACATCAATGTTTATATCACCAGAAAGAAACAAACGAAGCTGATTTCTTGATACGTCATCTAGGAGACCCTCTAGAAGATTAAGACAATTTTCTATGTCACCGTCTGGTGGGCGGTACAGCACAGAAAAAACATTGCGCGAATCTTCGACTGTTAACATTTCAATGTATCGGCTGGACAACGTAAAGTTTTTGTTTTCCGTAATCTTCAGTGTATTCAGGACCTGCAGTGACACCCCACCCCCTCTGCGCCCAAGTCTGTTTTGCGCGAAATGCGTATAGTTTTTTAATACAAAATAACTTGATTCACTGTCGTACCAAGTCTCACTGAACATAATGTCAAAATGAAAATTAAATGCGTCAAAAGGCACTGCAGCTCGTCAGTTTTGTTGTTGACCGAGCGGCAGCTCATGTGAAATACTTTTAAGCTATTGTCACCTATGAGTGCTTTTAGCGCCCGTGGCGCGACTAGTATGTGGCAATCCATGTTGTGTGTTTGAAGTTTCATGTTATTTTAGCCACATCGGCTCTGTTTGAAATTTTTAGTGCGCGACTACTTTCACTTTTTCTTGCATAGATTTGGCCTCCGCGAACCCAGACAAATTTCCAGTCTGCATCACGTTTCTTGTTGATGGCTTGTGCCAGCAGGCGTTTACGCTCCGGACACAAATGCTCGTTCACATACACAGGTGCCTTTGCTGCAAAACCGAGAACCTCACATGAGAATCTGTTTTTCCTGGCCTTGTTGAGAACAGCGTTCCGCTTTTGCCGGTGAACGAACTGAACTATTATGTTCTTTGCAGACGGGTTGCCAGGGACGGCGACTCTATGGCATACTTCAATGTCTGCCGCAGTAATGTCTTCACCGATTGTGTTACCAATCTTTGACATTATCTCAGTCAACTTTTCGCCTGCTTCAACCGGTATTCCCTTTACTTCAATGTTGGCATTACGCGAGTATTGCTCGCACTCTATCAAACGCCCCTCATGTGCCATGGCCTGAGCAGCAAGTATGTCACATCGTTTATTGAGATCTATGTTTTCATCTTTCAGTTGTTTGTTTTCTTCATAAACTTTCTTTATTTCGGCCAGAAAATCGTCATACTTCTTGTCAATGAAAGACAAACTGGATCTGATTTCCTTGAGTTGATTGCCCAAGTCGCGTTCAAGGGAATCTTTGAAAGCCTTGAATTTTGCCCTTATTTCTTTCTTCAAATCTTCAAGTACAGGAGCTAGCTCTTTGCTTATTTTAGCCATGGCACTTTGAAGTGTGCGTCGATATGCTGAAACTGTAATCAGGTATAAAAGTAAAGTGTAATCGGGTACAAAAAAAGCAGAGCAAATGTAGGTATTACAAGCGCATTTCCACAGTGGCAGCAGTGGCACGGCAGTTCACTAAATACTAGTGTAAATCATAAAAGCGTAAAAGCACCAACCTGCATTACAAAGTGAAAGACCACATGAGCTGTCGGCCGTGCTGTTCGCGCCACTGCTGCCGTGTGAACAAGGACCCTCTCGGCTTCCACGTATTTATGTTCCGATGTTTGTCGACGTCACTTCAGCGTGGCGAACAGCATGCTGGGTGCTGGCTGCTATGCGCAGACTCGTAGGACGACGAAGCAGTCCTCTTGCGGCCGTAACTGATTCCTTGTCAAGCACTGGTTGTAGTATCTGCATTACAAAGTGAAGGACCACATGAGCTGTCGGCCGTGCTGTTCCCGCCACTGCTGCCGTGTGAACAAGGACCCTCTCGGCGTCCACGTATTTATGTTCCGATGCTTGTCGACGTCACTTCAGCGTGGCGAACAGCATGCTGGGTGCTGGCTGCTATGCGCAGACTCGTAGGACGACGAAGCAGTCCTCTTGCGTCCGTAAATGATTCCTTGTCAAGCACTGGTTGTAGTATCTGCATTACAAAGTGAAAGACCACATGAGCTGTCGGCCGTGCTGTTCGCGCCACTGCTGCCGTATGAAATGCCTTCGAAAAGTCGAGAAATATGCTATCGATCTGTATATTACGGTCCATGTCAAAATGCAGGTCAGTTGTAAATTCTAAAAGCTGGGTCTCACATGAAAAGCCTTTCCTGAACCCGTTTTGATTAGTGAAGAAAAAGTTGTTCGATTCGAGATGGTTGTATATGTGAGAGGCAATAACGTGCTCGACATTTCACAACAAATACATGTTAGTGAGATTGGCCGGTAGTTATCTGGTGAGTATTTGTTACCATTTCTGAAAATGGGAACTACTTTGGCCGTCTTCCAATCTGTGGACAGACACCGTGGTGCAGAAGCGCAGACGCCTGTTCGCTCGAGCAAATGGCCGGACGACGGGTCTAAAACAACCTTCTGGGAAAGGTCAGCGCCTGATCGTGACGCACATCGGCAGCGAGGATGGTTTCGTCGACGGCTGCTTGGATGTATTCAGAGGCCAAAAGACAGGCGACTACCACGAAAAAATGGACGGCAATCGCTTTGAGGGCTAGTTCAAGGACGTTCTGCAGAAGGTGCCAGCTAGTAGCGTCATTGTTTTAGACAATGCACCTTACCATAGCCGGCGAGAAGAGAAATTGCCGACGACGGCCTGAAGAAGGAAAAGATACAGGAGTGGCTCACAAGCAAGAACATCACCTACGGTGAAAGGATGATAAAGAAGCAGCTGCTTGAGCTGGTGGCATCTGTAAAGTCACGCTTTCTGAGCGACATCGTAGACAACACAGCTGTAAGGGTCGGTTGCATTGTACTCAGGCTCCCGCCGTACCACTGCGAATTTAATCCCATTGAGCTTGTGTGGGCCAAAGTCAAAAATGGCATCGCTGCAGACAACAGACTTCAAGCTGTCCACGGTCGACGCCATCTTGAGCGAGAAAATCAAGCAGGTAACGGCGGAAGACTGGAGGAAGAGCATTCAGCATGTGATGGACTTGGAGGCAAAGTTCCGACTTGACATGTCTGGGAGTGAGCACATTCAACCCAGCATCATCCAGCTGGGTGAAAATGACACTGAAGAAAGCGACTCCGACTGCGAGCTGTCTGGCATTGAGCCACTCGACGAAGCATAAAGGCTTCTTATTAACAAAAGAACAGCCCTTATTAGGGCTACCAAAGTTTTGCTGGTGGGTTCGCAACAACCAACCATCCATTCCGTGACCTCTCAAATAAATAAGCAGTTCCATTTATGGCATATTCCTTATAATACAAGCTGAATTCTGATAAGCAACGTCCTGCACACATTGTGCTTGATTTAAGAAGTGGCATAGAAACACATTTAAATGCTGGCATATCTGAATTGAAACACTATTGTTAACCCTAATTATCGTTGGCGGGCTCAAAAGCTCATTCGGGCAGCCACCGTCGAGTTTGACGCACCCCATAGAGAAATAGCAGTAGTCAGAGCATGCTTTATGGTTTTGTTAGCAGTCTGCACTGGAAATCGCAGTCATGTCATTGCGAGTGGTGGTGAAATAGCAGCAGACAACACGAAACTGACAGCCACTGTCAGCAGCTTGAATGCCAAAGCACATTTATGTGGTTGCATTGTTTACTTTCTTAACTGGCTCACACAAGTAATGCAATTAAGAGAACAAATATAAGACATCATTAGCTTAGTGAGGCCTAAAATGCTCATTCAGGCAGCCACTGTCGAGTTTGACGCGCCCCATAGTGAAATAGCAGTAGTCGGAGCACGCTTTATGGCTCCTTTAGCAGTCTGCACTGAAAATTGAAGTGTTGTCATAGCCAATTTTCAATTTATTAATCTGACTCGAGCAAGTAATGGCGAATGCAAGCACAATTATTAACGTGATTAACTTTGCTAGCATTTTTTGTCATAGTTACGTACCGGAAAAATGCTCAGTAAAGTTGAACGTGTTTTAGTGAGTCACATTGTTCATTACAAGCCCTAGGCAAAGTGACGGACAGATTCAGACAGTGATATTGGGGAAGTAATAAATTATGAAAGTTGCAAAAGCTCTCACAGCACTGCTTTGCTGGACTCCATTCACTAGAAAACTGCATTTGTAATGATGAAAGCGTCAAGACAGGAAATGATACCCCACTGCACAGTGTTATATATGTGTACGACCACATGTGACGGGCAGCAAAACCATCTCTTTATTAAGACTGAATGCAACAACATAGCAAGGTGCTGTTTCACAATATGGCACCTTTTCATGTGCACTTCTGGCAAGCTACCGTATGCACTGATGCATAAACACATTAACAGGGGTAAAAGACGAAGTAACTGTGCAAGCCATGTGATGCTTTTAACATTTTGTATCTGTCAATGTTTCTGTTGTCACAGCTGATAGAACTTTCTTTGGTGCAAGTTGGCTAACCACGTTGCGGCAACAGCACAAGAAGCAAGGTCAGAATATTAGGAGAAAACAAAGCAAGGTGACAGACTGAGAAGGCAAGTTAGACAACAGAGAATGCTTTAATGACATCGAAGAGGCCAGCCCTGCTATTCACAGGACTTGGTGCTTTGAATTAGACGAGTTAATGGAATTGTAAAGAAAGTCGTGGCTGCAGCATGCTTACAAGATGAAATGCAAAAATAAAAGGATAAAAATAGGAATAAATACATACACGCACGGAAGAACTCACATAGTCACAAACATGAACACAAACGCGAATACTAAGGTCTAAAATACAAAAAAGGGCAAAATAACAAATATACACAAACACACAAGAAAACACGCACACACATTTAACGCACACGCGAGTAGAACTATTATGAGTCCGTTCACAAGCAGCTGTGCCTACTTGGTCGTACTTTTTTTAATGCACACATTTGCTCTGGTGCCTTCACTGTCACAGGAATTTTTTAGTAGCGACATATCACGACAAAGCGCAAAGCTGTGTTGTGGGAAAGCAAGTCGAGCGCTGACAGCACAGCTTATGCGCGATTGTATCACAGCAGGCTTTCTACAGCTGGCGCGTGCAGTGAGCGAAGAGTTCTAAGCCACACAGCGACGCGAATACATGCCAAGCTCCCTTGCAACGGCACCAGTGTATCAGTCATAATTTTATATTAGCATTCAGGCTGTCATTAAGGAAACAAACACTGCTTCCAAACGCCTGACCGTTAACAATCCAATGACATTCGCTCAAGCAGCGCGTGTTAGTCACTGATTGTTAGCATTGGTGGAAAGCAATCAATCGACGGTGCTACACAACACTCGAAGGACGCTGCTAGACGCTCGGCTATCTCATCACACTGCTGCCAACGATCGGTCGTTTTCACGCTGAGCTGGCAGCAACGAATCTTTGCGTTGGAGGTTGCTTTCACAAATCTTTTCTGTTGAGAAACTCGCAGGTTGGTTTCATCCGCGCACGCTTTTCTCATTTATCCTGATAATGGTTTTGCTCCATCACTTCACCACGTCCGACGAGAAACGCAGGGGCAGAGTACACAAACACACCCGCCGCTCACAGTAGGTACCAGACTTTGGCGAACTCTCCTCGTCGTAACTTCACTTAGGAGCAAAACAAATACCACGGAACAAACACGTACGATGTTTGTTTGCAGCGGTATGTCGCCGCGGGATCCTGTTTCCACACGAAGCGCAGCGTCACCGATGTTCGCTGCAATCTTTCTTCGCCGGCTCACGGCTCAGAACAAACGCACGCGGCACAAATTGTGCATCGTAAGCTCACAATAATATTTCCGGCATGACAGACCACCACAAACAATTCGAATTCACTCTGACGAAGGGAGACGCACAGAGCTGACGCGACTCGGCCCAGTTCGAAGCGAGGGCGGCCATGTTAGGCATGTTCTCCGTCGGCGGGGACACAGGCCGTCCGGCTCATCCCAGGCGGCACGTCAGCTCGGACCAACGTTCGATACGTATTGGCACTTCCTGGCCGAGTGATGGCCTAAGGTTAACAGCGTGGTTCCAATATGCGCTAGGCCATTCTAATTCCTGGCCGAATAATGGCCTAAGATTAACAGTGTGGCGCGAACATAGGCTGTACCAATCTGATAGAGATCCAACGCTGGCCCGCATTACACATTCAGTAAACAATATTAGCTCGTCCATTCAACAAGGCGGGAATTATTGGACCAACTTTCATATGGACTTGCCAACAGGGGTTACTAAGTTGGCTATCTTTGGGCTACATTGGTCCGTAATAAGCCAATTTACGCCTTATCAATTTTTAATACTTTCTGGTACGACTTTCTAAGGTTAAATAGCATGTTTGAAAGACTAATGCACTGATCACAGGCACACTGCGCAGGAACCAGAAATACGTGTGCAAGCTGTGACCCCTTCAACAGAACTGATACCACGTTGGTTAATTAATTAGTTCGCTTGACGATACTACTTTCGTTGAGATTTAATAACAGCTTCGCTGATATGCTTATCTGTCACGGGGGACGGGCTGATCGATTTGCTGTGACAGACCGCGGGTTGTTCACAGCAGGGCACGGGTATATACTGGCGCCTGCCGCTTAAGTGTGCTCCACACGTGATAATTAAGCAATGGTTTGTGAATGACCTTATGATAAAAATTAATTATGAGGAACGTATGCTTGCATTACGGTCAGAGGATTACGTATAGCACAGTAATCGCAAGTGGCTCCATGTATGGGAGGTTGCCGAGTGCTTGAAGCGTGTACATGAGCACTCAAAATTTGTTTCGGGTCACTTTGGGCAGAAGCAAACAAAAAACAGTGCGACCTTGCAAGGTTCGCTAGAATGCTATGCTTCTAAGTTTTCGCACGACAGCCGATGGAAAAGGCGCCGTCGGCAGAAAAGGCACTCGACTCGATCATTGCTGTCGACGGCATGTCGATGCAATGTCTTTCTTATCAAATCAAACCTTAAAGAGACGTTTAAGCGTGACTTATTCTGTAAACCCAAAAACTGATGAAGAAAGATATATATATATATATATATATATTGTCACGTACGAGTTTGTACCGCTGTGGACAAAATGACGTTGGTTGGGGAAGAAGAGGCTGAAGTGTCTCGGAGCTCGGTAGATGGTGTCACCCTGGCCACAGAGCTACAACCCTCTGTATATATTGTAAATACATATATTTTCTCCCCGTAACATTTTGGTGGAAGTGCGGGGTAATCTCGCCACAAGCCGGCCCTGGATCTTCGCAGCGGGCGTCACATCGGTTCCGCTGTTATGGCTACTGACGCTGCCTCCGACGCTGACGCTGCCTCCGCCGCTCAGACACCGGCGGAAGTGGTACTAACCCAGCTACGTCACCCGGGAATCTTCACTGGCACTGGCAAGGTCGACGTCGAAGACTGGCTGACGTCGTATGAGCGCGTCGGTAAGCACAACAAGTGGAATGCCACACATTTACTGGCCAACCTGATCTTTTACTTGGGAGGAACCGCGAAGGTATGGTTCGAGACGCATGAAACCGAAATTACAAGCTGGGACTCCTGCAAGGAAAAGCTACGCGATCTTTTCGGAAGGCCTGTGGGACGTCAAATGGAGGCCAAGCAAGAGCTAGCGTCTCGTGTCCAGACACCAACCGAATCATACGTCGCGTATATTCAAGACGTTCTGGCTCTCTGCCGTAAAGCGGACGCGGACATGCTAGAGGCCGATAGGGTTGGACACATCTTGAAGGGCATCGCAGACGATGCGTTCAACCTCCTGCTTTGCAGGAACTGCTCAACGGTTGAATCCATCATAAAGGAATGCCGGAATTTTGAGCAAGCGAAGAGCAAACGCATCGTACAACGCTTCGACCGACTTCCCAATACGGCTGCCACTTCCTCCTGCAACGACCCTCCGGCATCACATCCGCCTGCCACGCCAAGCTTGACACAGGTCATCCGCCGCGAACTTGAGGCTATGGCTCCAAGTTCTCACTGTCCCCATACGCACGACAACATGACCATCTCGCTCATTCAAGCTGTTGTCCGCCAAGAAATTGCCAACATGGACATCCAGTCTGCCGTCCGCCCACGTCCCACCCCTACCACTCCTGTCATTGCCTCTGCTGCACCTCGCCAGTCGTTCCCGAGTCGATATCGGAACCCATCTGAGTGGCGAACACCAGATGACAGGCCGATTTGCTTTGCTTGCTCCCGGGTCGGTCACATCTCCCGCCACTGCCGTAGTAGCCGCTGGTACTCCTCGCCTCGACCATACGCTGATCGCCGCTTCAACCGAGACCCTCGGTCTCTGTCGCCCCTTTCTGAACCATACCATGCCGGCCTTCCCTCTCGGGGAAACACCACTAGCCGCTCGCCCTCGCCGCAACGCCGTCAGTCCCGCTCGCCTACACCTCGACGCCCCTCGTCCCCGTCCTACGCGGGCCGCTTCTCGGGAAACTAAGCAATGCAGCCCCCGGAGGTGAGGCTGCGTTGACGACTCGGACTGCAAAACCTCTGCTGACCCCTGCTGCTCGACCGAACCTTGTTGAAATTTTTGTTGATGATGTGCCCGTTCAAGCCCTCATCGATACTGGCGCTCAGGTGTCGGTTATGCGATCAGATCTTCGTAGCCGTCTCCGTAAAGTCCTGACACCTGCCGAGTCGCCTGCCGTCCGAGTGGCTAATGGCAGTACAACAGCCGTGATGGGAATGTGCGCCGCCCGTGTTACCATTGCCGGTCGTCCTGTGTTAGTCCTGTTCACTGTACTGGCCGAGTGTCCCCACGAAGTGATTCTTGGAATAGACTTCCTGACTGCTCATTCAGCACTTATTGACTGTGCAACCGGCACCCTTCGCCTTGAACTGCCCCATTACTTTGCCGACCCGACCGAAGACCACAAGTCCCGACTTCGTTCTGCTGAATTTGTTCGCCTGCAACCTGATGCTGCGACCTACGTCCTCATGTCGCCTTCTCCTCCACTTCGAGATGGTCCTTACGTGGTGTCCCCACTTTGCGACGTTCTCCTGGCACGCCAAATCGCACTACCCAGCTCCATTGTCACTCTTGTTAACAATCGAGCGTGGCTTCCCCTTTGAACTTTGGTTCGTGTCTGCAAGTGCTTCCTGAGGGTGTATCTCTCGCTTTGCTGTCCCCTTTGGAAGAGTGTGGAGTAGCTGCTCTTACGCCCGAACCACGATTCGACACTGCTGCAGCTTCCGACCGTCCTACTTCAAGCAACGACAAGTTTACGCCCATGATAGCTACTGACCTACGGCCTGCTTACGCCGACGCCCTTCGCCGTATTCTGATGTCCTATGAAGACATCTTTGATTTTGGAAATCGCCCGCTAGGTCGCACCCGTGTCGTCACCCATCCCATCCTCACTGGTGACGCTCCTCCTATACACCGGAGGCCCTACCGTGTGTCAGCAGCTGAACGCCAGGTGATCCAAACGGAGGTGGACAAAATGCTCTCCAAAGATATTATCGAGCCTTCCTGCAGTCCGTGGGCGTCACCTGTCGTTTTGGTTAAAAAGAAGGACAATACCTGGAGATTTTGTATCGATTACCGTCACCTGAATAAGATTACGAAAAAGGACGTGTATCCGCTTCCGCGTATTGATGACGCGCTGGACTGCTTACACGGTGCCAGTTATTTTTCATCGATTGATTTGCGCTCCGGCTACTGGCAAATCGCAGTGGATGAACGAGATCGCGAAAAGACCGCCTTCGTCACCCCAGATGGTCTCTACCAATTTAAAGTGATGCCTTTTGGACTGTGTAATGCCCCTGCTACCTTCGAGCGCATGATGGACTCTCTTCTGCGCGGATTCAAATGGACCACATGCCTCTGCTACCTTGATGACGTCATAGTTTTTTCACCGACGTTTGAGAGCCACCTTCACCGACTCTCAGCTATCCTTGATGTTTTTAGACGTGCCGGCCTACAACTCAATTCTGCAAAATGCCATTTCGGCCGCCGCCAAATACGAGTACTTGGTCACTTGGTTGACGCTTCTGGCGTCCAGCCTGATCCTGACAAAGTTCGTGCCGTTAAGGAGTTTCCCCTTCCGCGTTCTCCTACCGATGTCCGCAGTTTTCTAGGGCTGTGTTCCTATTTTCGGCGATTTATCCAGAACTTTGCCGAAATCGCTCGCCCTCTCACAGACCTTCTGAAAAAGGACACCACTTTTCGTTGGGGACCCGACCAGGCTGAAGCATTTTCAACGCTTATCAGTCGCCTTACCAATCCACCCGTGTTGGGTCATTTTGATCCGCATGCCTACACCGAAGTTCGCACTGATGCAAGCGGCCATGGCATTGGCGCTATCTTGTCCCAACGACAGCGGGACACCAATCGCGTGATCGCGTATGCTAGCCGTCTTCTTTCTGCACCAGAGCGAAACTACTCGATAACAGAACGTGAATGCTTGGCCCTTGTTTGGTCCATTGCTAAGTTCCGCCCTTACCTGTTCGGTCGACATTTCACCGTCGTGACAGATCATCATGCCTTATGTTGGCTATCCTCACTCAGAGACCCGACTGGCCGTCTTGGCCGCTGGGCTTTACGCCTGCAAGAGTACACGTTTTCCGTGTCCTACAAATCTGGGCGGTTACATAAGGACGCCGACTGCCTCTCCCGCTACCCTGTCGACCCACCGGATGGCACCGAAACCGATACAGATACCTGCGTTCTGTCGATCTCCGACTTCTCACGCATCGCCGACGAGCAGCGTCGTGACCCATATTCGCGATCCATCATCGAACGCATTACCTCGGAGCAACAGGACGCTTCTCTACGTATGTTTGTTCTCCAGGACGGGACCTTATATCGACGCAATATGAATCCTCATGGTGCTGAACTGCTCCTCGTCGTTCCCCAGCATCTGCGCTCGACCATTCTCTCGCAGTAACACGATGCGCCTACCGCTGGTCATTTGGGTGTCTCCCGTACATACGACCGTGTGCGCAGACGATTTTTCTGGCCTGGGCTATATCGCTCTGTTCGAAGCTACGTCGCTGCCTGCGAACTTTGCCAACGCCGCAAGAAGCCTCCATTGTCTCCCGCTGGCCACCTTCAGCCTATAGATATCCCCAGTGAGCCATTTTTCCGCGTCGGCCTGGACCTCCTTGGCCCATTTCCTACCTCATCCTCGGGCAACAAGTGGGTGGCTGTTGCGACGGACTATACCACGCGTTATGCCATAACGCGGGCCCTCCCTACAAGCTGCGCAACTGATGTGGCTGATTTTCTCCTCCATGAAGTCATCCTACATCATGGTGCCCCACGTCAGCTACTCACCGATAGAGGCCCCTGTTTTCTTTCTAAGGTTGTCGACGACCTTCTTCGTTCTTGCTCAACGTCCCACAAGTTCACGACGGCTTACCACCCACAGACAAACGGACTTACCGAGCGTCTCAACCGTACACTTACGGACATGCTCTCCATGTACGTGAGTGATGATCACCGGGATTGGGACTGCACCTTACCTTTCGTGACGTTTGCATACAATTCGTCGCGTCACGATATTACTGGTTATTCCCCGTTCTATCTACTATATGGCCGTCACCCTCTCCTGCCTCTTGACTCACTGCTCCCTTCTGACGCCACCACTACCACGTTCTATGCTCACGACGCCATTGTTCGCGCGGCCGCAGCACGTCGTATTGCCCGTGACCGTCTTCTGGCATCTCAGACTATCCAGAAGCACCGTTACGACAGTCATCGTCGGGACGCTCATTTCAGCCCTGGGTCCCTTGTTCTGCTTTGGGTACCCTCCCGTCGCGTCGGCCTTTGCGAAAAACTGCTGCCACGATACGTCGGGCCATACCGAGTTCTTCGCCAAGTCACCAGCCTCACATATGAGATCTCACCTGTGAATTCCAAGTCTTCTACCACACCAGGAACTGATATCGTGCACGTTTCGCGACTAAAGCCCTATAACTCGCACAGCTGATTCGACACCCTAAGAAGCATCGAGACGATGCTTCTGCCGCCGGGGGGTTCATGTCACGTACGAGTTTGTACCGCTGTGGACAAAATGACGTTGGTTGGGGAAGAAGAGGCTGAAGTGTCTCGGAGCTCGGTTGATGGTGTCACCCTGGCCACAGAGCTACAACCCTCTGTATATATTGTAAATACATATATTTTCTCCCCGTAACAATATATGACTACGTAAAATGCACCACTGGCTGTATTGTGTAAGTGGTCGTGTGCGTGGGGTGCGGATACCTTATCACCAATCTCGGCAAGACGCGTGTTCGAATCCTCCTCTTTACTTTTTTTCCCCTTTTCTTTTTTATAAGTTGCTTATTAATGCGCGGTTACCGTTTGTAATTCCATGCGTTTTCCCCCCCCCGATTAATCTGTGGTTATTGGGAGAAATGCCGCTGAAGTGCTAGCATTTCTGAGGGACTTCCGAAGAAAACAATTAAATTGTGGGTTTTTACGTGCCAAAACCACGATCTGATTATGAGGCACGCCGTAGTGGGGGACTCCGGAAATTTGGACAACCTGGGGTTCTTTAACGTGCACTGGTGTTTTCGCATTTTGCCCCCATCGAAATGGGCCGCCGTGGCCGGGATTCGATCCCGCGATCGGGGACTTCCGAGACATGCTCACAAAAGTGTGGATGGATGGGTGGATAAGGCTGCACCCTTTAAATCGGGCGGCGGCAGACGCAACCTAGCCGTGACTAATAAGTTATTTTGTACTTAGCGGAGGGTGAGCTTGCAGTATAGGCCGCCCCCTGTCTTAGCAGGCGACTATATAGCACCATTGGTGAAGTGAGGTTGAGGCTAATGTGCCTGGATTAAAACATGTTAGAAGTTTCTATGGCAACAAATCATATAACACGAAACATACACATACTCACGTGTCATCACAGACTTTTGAATTCATCATTAAAAAAATGCCAGAGTCATCCATTACACTGTGCACAATAATAACAGCTCATACAAGTGACGAAATACTGTGCATAAAAAGATTTCATTCATGGGGTTTGATGTCCCTAAGCAACAGGCGTGTATGCATGTAGCTGTGATAAATGGTGTGGTGGAAGAAAATGGATTCATTTTGACCTCCTGGGAGTCCAACATGCAGCCAAAGTGCATTATACACAAGCATTATTTTGCATTTTGCCCACATTCATTACATTGTGGCCACTGCTGGTAGGATCGAGTAGTATTTTCAGTGTTATCCATACAGAAAGGCAATGTAAACTTCCATGGCAATTATATATCACAAGGCCTCTTTCCTGAATGTTGCACCATCTGACACATATGTAGTCACAACTCTGAACCCTCAAAACGCTTGTCCCTTGTCTACTCTTTCTTTCGTGCCATGTCTGCTTTTTTTGGGTGGGGGGGGGGGTTCTTAAATCATGTTTCATATGCAACAACTAGGCTTCTGAATGCCCTTTTATGTGAACTACAGTTTATTAAAAAGCTTGTTGTTTCTTTATGTGGTGTTCATCTTTAGCACTGCAAACAGCAGTGCTAAATCTGGAAAACTAATGACAACTGGAAAGTTCGTGTGGTAACCTGATGAAATGGCACACACATTTCAAATAAACCTTAGTTTATAGTCACTGCATTATCTGTTTCTTCTTTTGTGTTTGTCTTCAGTGCTGTTTCATCATGTTAATTACCACACCAAACCATCAGCTGTTCCTACTTATGTATACATTCTAAACTGTTTACAGTGTAGAAGTCATGTGTGAGAATCCTGCTACCAGTTGCTTGAAGGAAGTGCAGTAGGTGTTTGCAATTAACATATACTTTGTGGTAGTGATTTTAACTAGACCTAAGAAATGCAAGCCCAATTAAGTGGCTATTGCATTCACTCTAACCAAATCGTCATTATCTCCCATGCCAATGCACACAGGAAAATTCTCATGTTTCTGGTGTCTGTTTTCATAACCATGTACTCACCTCAGATAAGGCTCAACTGTAACAGCAATTTTACACTTTACATTATAGGTGTGCTAAAGGGGACTACCAAGTTAGGCTGTATTCGTAAATTATGCACTGCAATAGCAAAACGGCCCCTGTTAACAAAAGAGGCAGCTTGGCAAGTCCGAGAAGAAACAAAATTGGAAGACGAGTGGTAGTGCTGCGGTGAAGTTCTATAGCACCAGGCTCACTGTGATGTCTTCAATTTTGACAAGACCTACTCGGGTCTACTTGTTTATCTGGTCAAGAATGACTTCATTCTAAAGAAGCGAAAAAATAACCTTAGGAACTTTTAAGTACTTCTCCTGTCTTAACACATCCCGAATATGAAGGAACACACTGAAATCTTTCATACTACCACATTGATGCACCAATACGACATTAAAAAAGAAAAAAAAACCATTTGGCCTTCATATTCTGCAGTAAAAGTCAACCTAAGTCAGTCTAAGATGACTTAGTTTCGCTCTTTAGTGTCCCTATGCTACGTATACTGAAAAGCAGTGGTTAAGCTGTTGCTTCATTCATAAGGGGCATCATGTCGAAGATGACATGTGCATGACAACTATAAGGACATGCCATGACGCATCACAAATACAGTAATTGTGCCATCTCTCATCTTCCATGGCACAGCTTGAGATAATGTAAAATTGAGTGTGGATTAATGTGGTGCTTCCAGTGTGCTAATAAACACCAAAAGGCTGCTCCAGTGACAATGTGCATGCTGCATGCGTAGATGCAGATTTATATACTGTGTTCACGCTAGCTTTCCACATGTGTGGAAGCAGCAAGGGCTGCTGCCATGACAGAAGCAAGCCTCACAAAGGATGTGAGGCTTAGATAGGCAAGGTGCTGAATGATGACCAACCTGCTCTATTATGTAGTCACTGTCAGGCTTAGCCCCAAATATGTTGCAATCTAGGTAGAACTACATAACTGCACCTCACTGCAGCTCATTTTTGAAGCATTAGGCATGTTGTTATTAATGTGTTGAAAGAGTGCTGCATTCACTCAAATGAATACAGGTGTCAGCAAGGAATTTGTTGCCTGGAAGCTGATGGGCATTTCAGTAGTGCCACTGATGTGGTGGCACAGTGACTGTGAAAAAAAAATGAGATGGGCAGCAATATGCACGTCAAGGTGATCACAACAGAGAAGAATAAACAACGAAATAATCTAATATTTGTGCATTTTTGCGCAAGAAAGTAGAGAAGGGGCCCAATGTGAATCGACGGTTTTCAGCACACAGCAAGCTTGATGGCTTCTGTAGCCATATTGCAAACCAATTCAAGGGTGGCTACATGACAAAATATGCCACAGAGTTCACATGCCACAGAAATAATTTGCAGAGCCCTTTTACATGTGGCAGGGTTTACATTCATTGATCAGTGCATCAATGATAGAATCCGTGAACGTTGCTTTTGCTGCCCATGGGTACACAGGTGGCCATTTATTCTTTCATTGTTGTGAATGCAGCTGTACCTCCAGTTTTTATGATGTGCATGAGATGGGAAAGGCATGTACAAGTCTTGAAAGTGAGCTTCTGGAAATGTACTAATTAAGAAACACAGCTCCTGACATGCAAGCATGACATCTGTTTTTCTCACTGATAAAGAATGCAGACATTTAGAATAACCTTTGAACCTTGTTAAGGTGAGATGTGGCTGCAGGGATCACTCACATACAAAACATTTAGTTGCGATATATCTTTTGAATAACCCCAGAAAGCCTAAAACCCATTTTGCTAAAACAAAACAAAAAACAAACAAATAATAAAAAAAAATTAAAAAACAACTTAAACTTTGTCACCTAGAAAGTACATTTGTATCCTCCCCCCCCCCTGAAAAAAAGTCTTTATAACTTAGTAATTAATTATAAATTGCCTATCTGAGCTACCTGCAATTCAAGCTATGGTTCAGTGTGTCGAAGACACTAGCATGAATTTCGCAAACTTTGCCACCCTTACATCATATTTTGAGCTACCGAACTCTTGTGTGTCAAAAATACCATGTTGGGCATTGTGAAGATAAACTAATATCTCCAAGTCTAACTCTTGTTCTGTCACTTGTTTTGCTTCTGTCCTCCTGGATTTTATGCTGGTTCTTTTTTTTCTTTTATTCCAACAAAACTCGCAGCGCCATTGGCATTATTGCGAGGGGCATAATACAGAATAAAATAAATCGACAGAGTTTTGGCTCACAGCCTCAGCCGGTAACAAATTCCACTCCGATATGGTCCTCGGAAAGAAAGAAAACTTAAAAAGGTTAGTCCTGGGGGCATACTCCCGAACCTTGACCACATGGTCTCTTCGGGTGGACAAGTAATATGGAGGACGCAGATATGACGAGGCCTTGATTCCAGTTTGATTATTATATATAGCATAAAAAAAGCTTGAAGCAAAGATTTTTGCGGCGTTTGCTTAGAGGAGTCCATCCTAGATTTCTTTTTCATTCCGTTGCACTATCAAACCGATTGTACCGCCCCAGGACATACCTTGCCGCACTAGACTGCATGCATTCCAACGATTTAATTCGTACAGAATGGGATTGCACAGAATGGGATCTGTTCTAAAACAAAGCAGCTCTATTTAAAGCATGCCAATTACAGAAATGAATTGAGAATATATTTGAGTCAGTTTTGAGAATATATTAAGCTAGCACAAACAGGGCACTTATCACTGGAAAACACCAGAATGGTGGCGCTTGTTCTCTTGAGACCGAAATGATGCAATCGTGCTGCTGCATGAACATTGGGAAATGTCACCCTGTTTTCAATGTGCTGCCCTTTTTGGTTGCATCGCTCGCACGCATAATAGCCAGTGTGGCCAACAATACATTTGACATAGCTCCTTGCAGGAGCATCGCAAACCATGGCTCCAATGCTCACCCGAACATGAGCACCTCCTATGCTTAACCCCTCAGAGGTTAGGTCGGAGACTTCTTGCACATATGGCTCTAGGTAATCCTGCAGACATAGCGTCTTCCCTGCACCACAGTACACACTGACGAGAAATGGCGGTGATGCCTCCACATTTTTATGCGGCACAAAATGGACCAAAAGGCAAGCTGGCTACTTTTGTAAAGAGGGACTCCGTCAATGTTGCCTTGTAGCTTCAGTTCACTTGGAACTACTTGCCCCGGCTGCAACACTTGACGAATTCCTTCTGCAAGGCCAAAGTGCACAAATGAACCATTTTGCTCCACCTGAGATTTGCGCTCAGTTTTCAAAACTGTCCTAGCATCTTTTGGAAGGTCAGAGATGCCTCTTCGCCGGCAGAAATCGAGGACATCGTTAATGCATGCATGCATCATATTATGTTTGGAAGCAATTACAGCAAGCTCTTCACTTGCAGACAGTTGTTCGGAAAGTACATGAGAGAGCGTTAGACTACAAGTGAAGGCTATTCCCTCAGCTGACCCAGTGAAGCTGTCTGAAGCGAGAAAGTCATCAGACTCATCACTTGAATCGCTACCTTGGGGACCTCCTTTGTCACTTGAGCTGCTATCAGTCGCTGTGCTCACATGAGGACGTACCCGCACTATCTGATTGGCATTCTACAAAAGGAGCTTCTTGTCTACAGACGTCGTCAACAAAGGCTTCACTTCTCGAACGCTCGTTCAACCGTTTGAACGGAGGCTCACCACCGTCATCCATGGAAATTGAACTTCACGATTGTCTGCTGGTTCCCGGCTTCGCAGGCGAAAGTCGCTCTACACGAGAACTGTCGGCAGAGGTGAAGCTTGCAGCTTCGTCGTTGGACAAGGAAGGCCAACAAGCTGCGCGAGTCCTAGCTCATTCATTATCTTGTATTCCTTTCTTACGACTCGACATTTCCTCCACTTGGAGGGCATGATGAGCGAGAGGGATGAGTCAGATGCCGAAACCGCAATGCTGTAGCCCGTGCCGAAAAACGCAAGACGACGGCGAGGCGAAAGCGTGGACAGCAGCAGTGCAGTGGGGCAGTCAGTCACAGCAAGGAGCAGCCGACCTGCCAACGCATGAGCCGAATTGAATCGAACCATGGAGGAAGAAAATTTTTTCCTGGAGGAAGTAAAATTTCTTCCTCCATGAAGGAAGTTTTTATTGCGATAGCAATTATATGGACACTTCAAGCATATTTCTGCCGTCGTCGGCGTGAGGTTCCGTATAAAGTCCAAGGGCGATAAAATCTTGCAACCGGGCGCAAGGGGAACTGGCGACGCAATCTTCCACGCGAAAGGAGCAAAGCGGGAAGGAAGCGCGGAAGGGAGGGGGGGGGGAGGCGGCTTCTAGTCTGCCAACAAATGCGTTCATGTACTTTGCGCTTGGTTCTTTATTATGTTTGCGCCGGTATGGGCTGCCGGTGTTGTCGCGCGCACCGTATCTTGCAAGCGACCTCCAAACGGCTCTGACCTTTGTATGCTGAGCATTCGGCCGCTCAGTTTTCCCTTGAAGCGATAAACCGCACGAACCTTCGCTCGCTCGCTGCGGCAGCTGCGCTTGCTGCCAGCGTTTTGACAGTGGTTGTCTGCGGTCATCGAGTGTGATTTATTCATGTGTGCTTGTGCGCGCTGACACCACGCTTGTTAATTCAGTTAGTAGTGAATGTGTCCAACTTTATGCAGCCGATAAAGCTACTATCCCTACTCCGAATAGCTCTCTGCTAATTCGCTATCGCCATTGATGCTTCGCCTTTCGGGCGAAACTGCGACATTTCTTTTCCGTTCTTCCATGAAGCGAACGGATTTTTTAAAGGCCCGTTCGATTCGCCTGCACCACTGTGAACCAGTTCGCGCACCGATTCACGAAAAGCGCGGCACACGACACAAATGCCGAAGTGCTGACCCGGTGCAGGTGTGTGTTTTGTCCGACCAATGTGCACGGCTTGCGTTAAATAGGTCTTGAGCTGCTGGTTAATATACCCGCGCTTGCCTAGACACGGCAGATAGCCGTAAGCTGGGTTTTAACGGCGCTTGTGCATGTGTGCTGTGTCGTCTGCTGCGCTGCTGCTTCGCACCTGTACCACAGTCTATTAGAATATAAGGTACGTGTACATTCTAGGACACTGTACCTGCACGACTGCACAAAGTCGGCACCGACAGTAGAAAGGGCGCAGCAAAATCGCGAACCATCCCTGCACCTTTCCTGTATATTTTGAAACGAACGGCGGATTTCTCATAGGGTGTTCGAAGGCGCCATTGCTGCACCGCTGAAACGAATGAGCTGTTAATACAGGTGAATAGAACGTGTCAAAGCTACGTTCGATTCACCTACACCACCTGCAAACCGTAGCGAAGCAGCCACTAGTACACTCTACAGCCACGGAAAGCTGGATTGCGGATCGAATTAATACAAACATTAGTATACATTTTTTTTCATTTTTGTCATTCAATGATTCTGGTGCGACCCACGCGACTTGAACGCGCTTCCCGGTATGCTTGTTTTTATTGCGTATCATCCGCCGTAATTAATTAAATAATAATGTACTTTTGCACTGGCGATTCGAGAGGTGACTCAAAAAAAGAAAAAAGAGAGCGTCGGTTCCTCGATTTCCTCTCTCTCCTTTCGTCCCGGAATTTGCGCCATCGCCATCGCCATCGACGACAGCCTTGCCTTGTGCGCAACCACAAGTTTATAGAGGAGGTCGTGTGCGCAACCGAGGAGACTGAAGTCAACGTGTGCGTGAGTATGCATTTTTTAATACGAGAGTTTTCTTGTGATTGCACCTTATGTGCATTCTCATCTACGGGTCAACGTCGTGTGCGAGTATTTGCGTAGTTAATGGCGCGTGCCAAATATGTAGCGAGCGCACGTGTGGCTAGGCCGATCGGTCGCGTACTACGCGCGCTCGAGATGAGTTCAATCATGCGCGCATGTTATATACTCCGGAATGGCATTGACTAGACCGCTTTTTTTGATGCGCAGAAAGACGCTGGGCGTAGATTTCATGCACGACTTGCGCGATATAGCTACACTATAGATCGTGAATGAGGTCTATCGGGGATCTATGCAGCGTGTTACCCGGCCACAAGCACTTCATCTCCTGCATCGTTTAGGGCAGCGGAGTCTACACGCAACCGTGCCGGCCAGGAAATAAATTAGCCGTTTTCGCGAGAAATTCCGACGTCACTGCTGCGGTGGTGCCAAACAAAGCCATGTGGATTCTATGCGAACATTAAAGCACCTGAAAAATAATCTAAGAGACTTCTTTAGTGCTCGGCGTGGCCTAATGGCTCCCTGTTCGTCCAGTACGAGTGGTGCGTGTTAGTGCCACAATATGAGATCATGTAACACTTCGCTTCAGCCACGTGTTGTTCACAACTTAGCCTAAACTTTCACCCCGCCTTCCGCTAGCTTTGCTCTCCATGGGAGACGAGCTTAATTGTACCTCGTGCAAAAGGATACATGCTCTAATGAAACCACCGATTTCGCATGCTTGCACAGAAAGCTCCAGCCTTATGCAGTGGATCGACAACATGAATCAAACGGCGCATGTAAATAGCGGAGCGCTTGTGGCACACGTGGATCTTTAGCAAAACCTCTAAAACAGATTCGGTGCATAGAAAAAAACTTCTCAATTGCAGCGTGCCTCGTACTAGACGCGGAGACTAGGCGCAGAATGGCTCCTTATACGCGCGGCGATTCTGATGTCATGCCAGCTTCCTTAGGCAGAAATTATGAGATAATGTGCAGCAGTCAACACGCTTCTCGGCAAGTCATGAGGTGGTTTACGTCAGTAGTAGTAGTTTTGCACCTAACTTTTGCACCAATTGCTTATTCGTGACAGTCGCGTTTCCACACAGACGATTTTTGTTCTTCGTGAGACTGAAATTTCATTACATATACATAATTCATGGGTGTTAAGTTTCGTTAAGTAGTTGGTCAGGGAGGTTTGCCGCATGTTGCCTGCTCCTGGAACATGTGGCAAACCTCCCTGACCAGCTGCTTTCTATAGCAGGCAGCGACACAAGTTTATGCTAGTGCTCTCGTTGCAGCAGGTCACATCCCCACAAGTGAAGGCAGATTCTCACTTTTTTTTTCTAAAAGCACCAGGCAATTAACTGTGGTAAGTGTCATACTCAACGAAGGCGACCCCAAAATGTGATCGTTCTGCAAAATTTGAGCAAGAACAGTGCAGTGATGAGTGCAAAACCTTTTTTCGAACAGGTGCAGCGAAATTATTCAGCACCCTGTAGAAGTTTGACGTACATATCACGGCTAACCTTATGCTCGGCTGTCTTAACTGACTGTTGAACTTGTACCTTGAACTCGTATATACCAAGTAAATCAAAAGAGTAGTATTGTCATCTCATTCAAACAGTTTAAGTTTAAGATTATGAGTTTATGAGGGCAGTAACTGCAATGTATTGTTGCAGCCCTTTCACTGTCTCATGGCTGTATTAAGTGGTCATATGCTAAATGTACCAATTACTGTACCACGCTTTCCTTTTGTTTTGACCTAATATTGTGTCGCATTAATACGTTTTTTTTTCTCGTATTATTGCAACAGCTAACATTGGATAAGTAGGAATGACATTGTGTTGTACCTAATCCTTGTACCTGTGACCACTACCCTCTGTAACAAAAAAACCCTGGTGGTATATAGTGTCCCAGCTGTTATGTAACAAGCTTTAAAAATACACAGATAATTTTACACAAATAAAACCAAGTGCATGTTATTCAGAGTCCAGTTGAGAAATGGCCAGTAATTTATTAGCCCTTGGCACCTAATTAGTTATAGCTAACGCTTTTAATTTAGTCATCTATCTGTTAGGGTGTTGATCAGGAAGTTGTATGATATATTAGAGTGACATGCTTCTAGCAAGGTCCACATCATGTTTTTTTTTCTCGTGGAGAGAAGCCTGCAAGTATGAAAACTGCCATGCGTCAATGCACTCGTGTGCAAAAGGTTGCTGTGCCATCCAACAGTCTCAGCGGGGAAAGTTAAATGTCCTTTCTGCGGTTTTACGTGCCAAAACCAGTTCCGAGGAGCTGTTGGGGAGCTGTTGGTGCATTGTGTAAAGAATATTTATGTTATTGTCAATGACAGGGCCAGCTTGCTTACCCACTAAGACAGTTTCAGGGCCCTGCAATTCCATGCACATGATCTTTTTCAAATTTCATGAGGTGGGGGGGTTCATTACCGGAAAAAATAAGCACACAATGTGTTCCTCACTGGAAACGGTTTGTTTTGGTGTCACTTATGATGCTCATCTCCCAAATTAACATCTTGACAATTAGAACAAATAAAAAGTTGGCTCATTGCTTTGCAACTTGGATGACGTGCATCATGAATACTAGCACTTTTTCAACCAAACTCCAAAGAACATGCACTTTGTTTTGTTTGTGTAGACTTAACAGTAATTTACTGATGCAGAAGTACTTTTCTCTTTAGTGTCCCTTTAAGACCACGGTGGTCAGGACCAACACAGTTCGTTTGCCTCCCTCCCCCCTTTTTATTTAAAGTTTGTGTATGATGCACTGTGGTATAGCTGTTGAAAATGTTGCAATTATTGTTGACAAGCACCATTGTTGCACATACAGGAAAGTAATCAAGCCTTCGCTGTTTATTATTATGTATGCATAATTTTTCCCCGCCTAGCTTGCAATGCCTACATCTGTAAAATTAGCAATAGCTTGAATATTAACAGCACTCTTGCCATTTTATGGCTGATATCTTGCAGGTGTAAACCTGCCTTAGAAGGTTGCATAGTTTGTTAAACATCTAACTTTAAAAACTGTGCATCAAGAGGCTTGCACCTTTTGGCCAGTTTGAATGTTGCCATCCCAAGTTATACCAAATGCAATCTGCATTTTTGCATTGAAAGGGGTTTGTAATAATAAATGATTCATTGTTTATTGAGATTTGCAGGTGCTTGACTGTCTCCGATATGTCATAACATTGACTGTTGGTGGCGGTGGGTGCAACTGAAAACTTGCAAAGAATATAAAAACAATGACAAACTAATTCTTTAGTGGCATTCTACAGTTCCTGAGTTATGTTAACTTGTACCACTGATACTTTGACGTCATCAAAGCTGTGCCAGCTTGTTCACAATGTCTGTGCAGTTTGCTTTGGGCATTCACATAGGTCACAAATATCTTATTCGTGACATTTGTCCGTTGAATGTAGCCTGCACAGCTTAACAGGTTGCTTGTCGTTCTAGTGTCTATTATAATCTGTTTTGAATATTTTTACTTTTTTCAAAGGCACTTATGACAAGGCAAAGACGAGGGCCAAGAAGGCGGAATGCGAGTTGGCTGTGGACACCACGGAGCTGTCGGGTAATTGCTAGTGTTTTTTGTTTTTTTATGCTCATGCTTATGTGAAAGGGGAAGGCAAACTTGGAGCAGGGTTACATTTACAGAGCAGTCGCTCTGCCAACTGGGCTGACCAGGAAGCTAGAGGTGACAGCTTCAGGCTAAAGTGGCAAGTCGAAGTGCATGCAAAAGTTTTTTTTCTGGAAAAGCTGCCGGTTTGAGGGGTTGAGTCTTATAAAAGATGCGACTTATAGGCCAGAAAATATGGTACTCCCCATTAGGACACAATAGAATGGTTCCACCTCTCCTTCTATTGCTGGAGGTACCCTTGAAAGTCTTTAAATACCTATGAATTTTTGTCACCGACACCTGTACAAATCCTGATACTTTGCATTTACCAGAGTGCTCTGAAACAACCAAATATGCCATAAATCTACCGCTTCTGCTGTGAAGTAAATATTTTTGTGTTTCAGCGATGCTGCTGCGGGTGCAGCTGAGGCATGAAGTACGGGTCGTGTCTGAGAGGCTGGATGAAACTGAGCCTCTAAACAAGACCCGTGCAGTGTCTCAGCCTGCCTTGTCGACGGTGCCTCCAGTTCTTCCTCGGCTACATGCCGACAATATTAAAGAATTAGAGGCAGCCGTGTGGGATGAGGCTGTGGCTGCCACCTTGGTTTGTACTGCCCTTTTATTTGTAATTATGAGGCTATGTAACATGTGGAAGTTGTGTGCTGTTTCATGAAACATGGTGTGGGTTCTATGTGAAGGAACTTTGCATCGCACACACTAAAGAGTTCATGGAAATAATTTGTTCCCTGCTGTATAGTTTCTAATGACATATTTGGACTGGACCTAAGCTTCTTTAACATGCATCTAAACGTACACTAGTGTTCTTGCAATGAGACCTCATGGAAATGTGACCCTGACTGCCAGAATCAAATCTTTCACCTCGAGCTCAGCACCGCAACGCCATAGGCACTGAGCTGCCATAGTGGCTTGCTGAATCGGTGATTTCCAACAGCTCTCCGTAGAGATACATTCATGAAGCAGGAGTAAATCGTTAAGTTAATAAAAATCTATTGCTGATATAAAATGCAAACTGTGGCAGCTTTCTATAGAAGGACACAATGTAGAGCACTTGTGAATAAATTCTTTTTGTTAGACGAGTTGGCACATCGTCAATGATAATAGCAGTGCAAACAAGTGGGACACAGTACAGGGAAAGGGGTGAAATGATGTTCTGTATATACTGTATTTACCTCATTTTAATCTACAGTTTTGTTTTCTAAATAATAGAGTTTGAAAATTGCATTGCAGTCGGATATGTAATGAAAACCACATTTGCAGCAAGTCTAGTGTACCTGTTGTCGAATTGCCTGATTGCACTAACATTTTTTTTCTTGTGCTAGGAGCCCATGAAACAAACTCCTAAACTATCCAGTTTCATGCAATGGTTCAAAGCATTTTCTAGAGCACTAGCAATTGCTTTAAGAATGTAAACCCACATACCCTGTGGCCCCTGTTACTTTTTATTCCACTACTCTGATTTTTCTGTGCTTTGTTTTATCTACCACTATTCTACATTATGTAAGAGAATTTATGCCCTTCATATTGAATAAGTGAAATACCCTATTTACTTAGGTAATGGACACGCTCGCATAATACACGCACCCCCAACTTTCGTCGTCAAAATTTCAAAATTTTTTTTCTCCCGCGAAATAAACACACCCTGAACTTGCTGCCGTGAAGTAGGAGAGACACAGTACGAGGCGGCGTCCGATATGGCATTCAGTGGGTACGATTGTATCAGACGCTGAATTGTACGTGTGTCTCCTACTTTTATAGCGGTAGCATCATATGGACACTCAGGTGCATTTTTGAAGTCGGCGCCAATGATCGCGGCTTTATCCCGCGTTGGAGGGAAGAAAGCGGGTAAGAAACGCGCCGTATTTCGTCGTGTGCATGGCGCCGTTGGGAGGGGAGGGAGGCGGCACAGCAACTGCACATTGCACGACCGGGCGTGCCTTATCTTGAAAACGATCTGCGTCGGAGGCTGAGTCTAGGTGCGACGGCAGCTTATACTTTTGAGCGTACTCCGTTATCACCGCTCCGTTTGCGTTGAAGTGATACATGGCATGAAGGTCACTTCGCTCGCTGTTGCTGCAGCGCTTCCTCACACCAGCATTTCGACTGTGAGTGTCCGCGGTCATCGAGTGTGATTGGTTCATGTTTGCCTGTGCGCACTGACACCATGCTGGTTAAATTACTTTGGAAGTTTATACGGGCGATAGAACTACTATCCTTACTTTGTATAGCTCTCTGCGCATTTGCTATCGCAATCGATGGTTCGCCTTGCGGACGAAATTGCGGCTTTCTTTCAAACAAATAATTCAAAACAAATCATTCAAAATTTTACCCGGCATAATAAACGCACCCCCCCCCAACTTGCGCATATTTTCAAAGAAAAAAAGTGCGTTCATTATGCGAGTAAATACGGTATTGTAATGGGGGTGCCCCATTTTCCATGCCGTAATGACAAGGGTTGGGAAAGTTGGTCAATTTGCGAACAGCTCGAACCATTGCCTTCAACATTCATGGCAAAAACAGATGCTGGCCATAGAGAGAACATGGCCCCCGTGAAGGGGAAATAGCATTGTTTAATGTTTTTTCACCTTGGTTGCCATCCGTTTTGTTTTTTGACAGGCTTTTTCCCACCCAGTTTAAACCCACAATGAATGTAATGCAGACCAAAATAGTGTTGTTGAAGAGTTATATGTTCTGCCTTCCCCATGAAGACTTGTTCACTGACATAGTCGTTGGCCATATTCCTGTTGTAGCTAAATGAAATCAATAATAGTCAGTGAACAAGGCTTCTGTGTAGAAGCCAAAACATCCTTTCGACAAGCAAGTCGAAGCAAGTGTCAAACCTTCCGATGTCTTACGTGGTTGCCTTCTGTGCCATGATGTTATGAGAGGGAGAAAGCTAAACGAAACCTGGCTGTAGAAAAACTAGTATAAATGAGGTATTTAGTGCACTCTGGGGTTTGCTAGTATATTTCTGGGGTTTTAGAGTCCGGAACCTTCACGTAAAGGGACATACAACTGCTCAGCACATGAATTGAGAAAACCGCTTGTGCAAAAATGACCTATCCTACTGGTTAAAATAAGCCATGTTTTTCTCATTAAATGGGGATTTATATTTTTAATTCTTCTCCAAAAGTTGCGAAAAATGACCCTTGGCGCGCCACATGGCAAAAACATGAAGATGCATAGATGGCCTGAAGAGGAGGGCAAACTGGAACAACTTGGTATTTATTCATGGTAAATAAGGAACAGCGCACTGAAAACGTAGACGAAGGGAGACTTGACACACAAGTGCTGACTTTCAACTGGAAAACTTATTGAATGAACGAGTTTATGAACACTTGAGCTGTGCATGCACTTGCAAGGCAGTGAACAATTTATGACATGCACTCGTGGTTAGATCATGTATACTAAACAAGAATGAATTTAAAAAATAACATCACACTGCTCGGCTGTCAACGATTTGCGGGGTCTAAAAAGGAAATTTCTCTTTCTTGGAAGACTATTGTAGGCTGACTAATGCAACCTGGTCTTGTTTTCTGTATTCTATAGGCCTCGCAAATTTCATGAGTCAATTGGTCTGTGTGGCGAAAAAAGCTTCTCGGTCTGAGAGAATTCTGCAGTGCACCCGAATTGCCAAAAGCGAGGCGCAAACAGTGCATTTTGGTGCTCCCTGAGGCGCACGTTTACACACCGCCCTGATTGTCCCACGTACACTCGGCCACAGGTGAGGGGGCTGCTGTACATGATTGCAGTGGCGCAAGGCACACGCATATTAGTGTGCCTTACAGGGCAGACTTTTTTTGCATTTGCACCTTTCTCCACACATTTTGTAACTGCTGTGCAGATGCTACCCACTTTCTGGCTGAAAAAAAGAATCTATGCCATGCCACGATCCCCCCCCCTTTTTTTTGTTTCAACCTGTGCGGACGCTAGTGTCCATAGCATGCTTCAATTCTTGCACGAACTTTCCACAAGACAGCATGCCATTGGCGTCTTAAGGAAAGCTTGTGCGAAGAGTAAAGTTTGGAGAGTAAAGATGCGGCACCAAGAAGCAAGCCGTTAGCCATACATCCACTAGCGTTCGCACAGGTTGAAGGGGGGAGGGGGATCGTGGCATGGGCATAGATTTGTTTTGTTCTTTTCAGCCAGAAAGAAAGTAGGTAGCGTCTGCCCTGTAAGGCACACTAACATGTGTGTTTGCCTTGCGCCACTGCAATCGTGTACAGGATCCCCCTCACCTGTGGCCGAGTGTACGTGGGACAATCGGGGCAGTGTGTAAACGTGGGCCTCAGGGAGCACCAAAATGCACTGTTTGTGCCTTGAATTTCGCTATGCATTGCCATGACTGAGAGTGCACTGCAGAATTCTGTCGGACCGAGATTCTTTTTCGCCTCACAGACCAATTGACGCATGAAATTTGCGAGGCCTATAGAATACACAAAGCAGGACCAGGTTGCATTAGTCAGCCTGCAATAGTCTTCTTAGAAGAAATTTCCTTTTTAGACCACGCAAATCGTTGACAGCGGAGCAGCGCGATGGTTTTTATTTTTGTTATATCATTATTGTTTATAATCACCTGATCTAACCACGAGTGCATGTCATAAATTGTTCACTGCCTTCCAGGTGTATGTGCAGTTCAACTGTTGATGAACTCGTTCATTCAATAAACTTACCAGTTGAAAGTCCGCACTTGGGGTGTGTCTACGTCTCCCTACGCTTTCAGGACCCTGTTCCTTATTTACCATGAATAATAGGCCTATCACATGGCTTTCTATTATTGTATGGGTTTCATGGTATTCTTATTAGTATTGAAATGCAGTCCAAATTTTTCTGTTATTTTTTTTACCTTACAATATGCTGATAAGCCTTCGTTTGTAGTGAAAGTGGCACTGCCTTTGTTTTTGATGAGTTGGCTTGGTAAGTCTATCGACAGAATAATGATAACGGGGGCCAGGCAGCCATAATGTAGGTGTGTATTTGGGGGAAAAACGCTGTACAAATGTAAGAAGGTCTGTACGACAATGCAAACTTATTGTACCAGCTTTATATTTCAAAAGTGGTTGAAAAGGCCAAAATTTAGGCAGTTAACTGCAGTTGCACTCACTCCTGTGAAGCAGAATGATAGGCTGCTTTCGAAATTTGCGAAGCTGCAGGTGCAAACATTGCTGAGGGTTAACTTTTGGTTACCACAAAACTACGTCTTTAAAAACTGTTTGTCAGTCGCTTTAACGCAAAATGTGAAGGTCTGAAAATATCATGTCGGTATGCCTTTAAGCTGTTTTGTGCCACACGTATGTAGATCTGGCTTTCCTGCACTCTAATGTCACATCCCCTAATTATGCATTGGGAATTTGCTGGGAGTAGAATTGGTGCGCTTACAAGTGATAGTGAAAGCTTAGAGAGGTAGTTACTATGAAACATAGTTACTGTGCTAAGGGTTATGAAACACAAACATGAAATGTACAGAACAGACAAGACCTGATGCACTTCGTGTTTGTGTTCATTCCAGTAACGCTAAGGTGTTGTAGAGCACATTTACAATTAAAGGGCATTGCGTCACAAACCTCTTCCAGCAAAAATGTTTTGCTTTGCACTCAGCTAAAAATTCACTTCACTTGGCAATAAATTATATTCTGGTAGTAATGGGTAGATTTTTCAACTTGAAAACATTGCCGCATACAATGCTCATTTCCACATCTCTGGCAATTTTTGTCTTTTGCAGCGCAAGCACCTCCTGCAAATAGGAGGGAAGTCACTGCGCGAGGTGGCATCGTATGCCATGAAGGCTGTAATGGCGCACCCCGTCCAAGTGCTTTACAGCCTTCATAGCAGGAAGGGGAAGAGGACATTCATCAATTTGAAGTTATGCCGGATAGTCACAGGTAAAGCTTCCTCAGTCATCCTTTTGCATTGTTGAAGTATTGTGTGTACAGCCGAACTCCTCTACAGCGAAATGGCTTGCATAACAAGAGGTTGTCCTTGCCAAAATCGTGTCTCTCATATAAATTGTCAACTTCTACAACGAAGAAATTTGGGCGTCCCTGTTGGCTGATTTCATTTTTTTATCATGAAAGCCACATACTCAGTCACCACTGCCCTTGCAGAAATTACGAAAGTGTGCTCTGCACTAGCACCAATGGCAGCTTAGGTGAATTGCTTGACGAGCATGCCGATGAATTGCATCACACCAGGCAGCTTACACGTTTAGCATCAGCGGGTGAGACAGTTGAATATGTCTCGGTTAGTAAAGACATAGTGTGATCATCACTGATGACGTTAACGCTATGTTAGGGTGAAAAAACAAGAATGTCAACGAAGGCAACAGGGATGAAGATCCTGTAAATGGATCAAGAATTTTCGTGGCGGGGAAGGCGATAGCATTTAATTATCCGCAGCATTACTTTGCGTATCCTGCATTTCGCTGCTGAGCATGCTGTGAACCTCGGATTCAATAAGGTTGGCTGCGGTTGCAAATCCTGTCAGATAAACTGTGTGCTAAAGACTTATCAACTTATTTCACTAAGTCTCTTGAAGGTTTTCTTTTGTTGAATGTGTTTGCCTGCTCTATTGTGGGTGATCTTTACGGTGCATGCTGTATGTACTAATTGTGGTCTTTGCATGTTTGTGTGCAGATGTCATCTGTGCGAAAGGGGGGGGGGGCGACCTGACACAAGCACAGGACTTCATTAAGTGGTTGCCAGGGTCTGTGGACAGCGGTGGTGGCAGGAAGAGATGTTTCACAGAAACGTTTGCAGCAGAGCAGCCCGATGATCCCTCCCTTCAGGGCAGGAATCATTGCCTGCCCACTGCTGCCCTCTCCCGGCCCCACCCTTGCCCTCAGGTCCCTGGCAAGTCCACCGTCGGCCCCTCCTGTCCGGCTGCTGCTGCCTCTGCTGCAGCCCCTGCCGCCCCTGCCCCTCCTCCTGCTGCTGCCCTGGAGCTGAGCACCCCTACTGATGCCTGCATCAGTTCAAGAATTGTATTGTAAATAGTACTGTAAATAGTATACTAAATAAATTATATTTTCGTTTACGCTTTGCGTGTGTCTGCAGGAAGTTCCCTTCCGGCACTTATTTCCATCACATTTTCTTCGCTACTAATTGTATAGGCAGTAAACTAGCATACAAGCAACAGAATGGCTAAGTACAGGCTATGCTTGAAACACACTGGATGCAAAATGTCTGAGCACCGGATATTCTTGAAACTCATTGGGTACAAAATGGCTAAGCACTGGGTATTCTTGGAACACATTGGATACAGAATGGCTGAACACTGGGTGTTCTTGAAACATGTTGGATACAGAATGGCTAAGCACTGGACGTTCTTGAAAGACTGGATACAGGATGGCTGTGCACTGGCTCTATGCTTGAACTACATTGGATTCTACAATGGCAAACTGTACGGCCAATCTTGGCTCGAACAGTGGGTGATCCTTGGATCGGGTTGCACTTTGCCATGATGCCAGGATTGGGCCAAAGTTCGTACCAATTTCTGCGAGCATTGGACCATGCTTGGCCCAGTGCTGTCGTGCTGCCTGGGCACCTTTCTCGGTCATCGTATCGACGCTAACGGACTGCGGCACAAAGACCAGAACATCAAGGCCGTCCGCGAAGCGCCTGAGCCCACTTCGGTGAGTGAGATGAAAGCATCTTTAGGTCTCGTCAACCACAATGGCAAATTCTTGCCGAACCTGGCCACCTTGTTGGCTCCGCCATACGCCCTTCTTGCAAAAGGTGCCAGGTGGCAGTGGAAGCAGGAGCACAAAGAATGCTTTTGGAAAGTCAACAAGGCAATAGAAGCCTCGAAGTTGTTGGCCCATTTTGACCCTGATAAGCCGTTGAGGCTGGAGTGTGACGCTTCACCAGTAGGTATCGGAGCCGTTTTGTGCAACCGGATCAATGGTCTTGATTACCCAATTGGTTTTCTCTCCATGAAACTTACAAAAAGAGGCTCTAGCACTTGTGTTCGGGGTTGCCCGGTTCAAAGACTACTTGTACGGACATCGTCCTGGTGACAGACCACAAACCTCTCAGTGGTTTATTAAATCCAAAAAAGCGATACCCACGATGGCAGCCCCCCGGATTCAGCGTTGGGCATTGTTTCTCGCTAACTACAGGTATACTGTGCAATATCGTAAAGGCAGTGAACATTCAAATGCAGATACCCTCAGCCGGTTGCCACTGGCGGTTGCACAGCCACGAGAGAGTTATTCCAAGGAACGGGAGTACGTTTTGTGTCCCCAAGCGGTGGAGGAAATGGCGATATGCGCCCGAGAGGTGAAACAAATGACCGATCGAGACACTACTGCTCAACATGTCAAAGAATGGATTTTAGAAGGATGGCCGCGGTTTCGAACCCAGGATCACGAGCAGTACCGGCCGTACTTCAACATCAGCACGGAACTAACCGTAAGTAACAATTTGGTATACTGGGGCCATCGCATTTTATGCCCTTTGCGGCCAGAAGACGCGCAATAAACCTGCTGCATGAAACTCATCCGGGTATGGTTTCCATGAAGAGTATCGCCAGAACGCTATTTTGGTACCCAGGACTAGACTCGGACATTGAGCGACTGGTCAGCTCGTGCTCTGTTTGTGCACAGGCTTCCGCGATGCCACCTGCTCAGGTACCTGCGACATGGCCAGCGACCCGGGAACTCTGGAGCCGTCTGGACCCGCGAACTCTGGAGCAGGTCCGGTAGACGGACACATGGTCTTGGTGATTGTAGACTCGGAAACAAAACGGATCGAAGCAGTGCCAATGAAGATTGCTACGTCGGAAACCACGATCAGAGCTCTGCATTCCATATTTGCATGGTCTGGGCTTCCAAAAGCGTTCATCCCCGCAGGGGCGTCTGCGTCAGCAGGCGTTTGGTGAGCTGCGCCACCACGTACCCGAGCACACGAGGATTGGACCCCCCCCCCCCCCGCGCTAAATGTGCGCGGCTTAGCCGTGTCCGGGGAAAAGGGGATCCTGGGGGTTGAGCCAATGCCAGGTGTTTGGACCTTTACGGCCCGTCGGCGGAGGCAACACACCCCTTTGGCCTCGGCTTCACGTAGGCGGCACCGCCGGACTGACCCACCCGGGGGAAATCGGTATTTGCCTTTTCCTGTCTCTCTCTCCATCCAACCTTCGTCTTTCTCTCTCACTTTGCATCTCTCCTGTCTTCTCTTCGCTTCGTTTTACTTCCAATTTTCCAGGCAGCAAGGGTTAACCTTGTGTAATCTATCCAACCTTAGGTCTAATATATTAGGCTATAGTGGCTATGTACAGCTGGCGTCTCCGTCTCGTTCGGGTCTCGTAGCGTCCCCTTGTTGGGCTCGGTGGTGGCTGGCCGGCATAGCCTCCGAAATGAACTAGTAATCTATGGATGTATTGTCCTTCCCTCGTCTGCCTGATCGCCCTCTTAGCAAAAGAGGGCGCACCGAAGAAACGCTGAACTTTTTTGGCCAACGTAAAGACACCTTCCCACGATTTCACGTGATTCATAGTGAAAACCCCGAAAAGACCACCAGAATGATTTCTCCTTTCACTGTTGCCAAATGTATAACCGATGCACTAGGTCCCGGCTACAAGGTAACGAAAATGGCCAGCGGTGACCTCCTTGAGGTTCGCGACCAGCACCAGCACGGAAAACTCGCCAATCTCGTAACACTCGGTAATGTACAAATCAAGGTGACTCCACACCGATCGATGAACGCATGCAAAGGTGTAGTTTCTGACGGAGACCTCCCGAACTTGACCGAAGAAGAGCTCCTCGAGGGCTGGAAAGAACAGAACGTGACACATGTACAGTGCATAAAGATTAAACGAGACACTGTTGAAATTCCCATGAAGCATCTAATCCTTACATTTGGCTCCAGTACTCTCCAGATACCCTCGAAACGAAAATCCGAGTAAGACCCTATATTCCCAACCCACGTAGATGTTCCAAATGCCAAGATTCGGCCATGGCTCGCAAAGCTGCCGAGGCCAACTGAGATGCGCAAAATGTGCCGATCATGAACACACATCTGACAACTGTACTGGCGCCCTGCACTATCCAAATTGCGATGGGGACCATGCAGCTTATTCTCGATCCTGCCCTACGTGGAAAAAAAAAGATATCATCACACTAAAAATAAAAAAAAACATATCTTTCCAAGAAGCACGAAAGCGTGTTTCTTTTCTTCACTCCGCAGGGTATGCTGGTGCGGCGCGTAGGGGGGCAACGCCGCAGTAGACTCCGGCATCAGCCCGGTCCACAAAGAGTGTGGCCGTGGCTGTGCCACAAGCTCCCCAGGCGACAGCAGCCAGTGCTGTTGTGCCGTCTCTGAAGGAAGGTCCATCGACCTCTGGGTTGGTGGCCTCCAAGGCCCTGCTTTTCGAGGCAAGGCCCACCCGGAAAACACCCCGCTCGCTTGAGCGGAAGTCCAGCGGCTCCTTGGCGTCTATGGACACAACCCCAAGCCAGGCGGCGCCTCTAGCACCTCTGGAGCGACGCGATTCTCGCGACCGCTCCAAGAAAGACAAACCCCGGATTACAGGGGCCTGGAAAGGCTCCGTATGCCAACTAGACTCGTCTCTTGACACACAGCCCAAAACCACAAACAACATGGATACACAAATATTACACTGGAACGTGAGAGGCCTAATGCACAACCTCGATGACATTAAAGAACTTTTACACAAATACAATCCAAAGGTGCTGTGTGTTCAGGAGACACATCTTAAACCTACATAAACAAAGCAATACGCCATTTCCCGGAATGACCGGGACAATGCTGCTACATCATCAGGCGGTGTAGCTATAATTGGCGACAGAGGCATTGCATGTCGGAAACTGCAACTCCAAACTCCTCTTGAAGCAGTTGCTATCGAAGCAGTGCTATTCAATAAACTAGTCACCATCGCGTCTACATACATCTCCCCAGGTTATCAACTCTCTAGAATAACATTTCAAAGCTTTATTGATGAACTTCATCACCCTTACAAAGTCGTTGGTGATCTAAACGCACATAGTACACTGTCGTCCTCTCGCTGTGATGCGAGAGGACGACTAATAGAAAACTTTCTACTCTCTTCAAGTGCCTGCCTGCTTAACAAAAAGGAACCAACATTCTACAGCCCTACACACATAACATTTTCTTCCATAGATTTAAGCATAGCATCCAGTACAATTGTACCATATCTGAAGTGGGATGTGATTAATAACCCTTATGGCAGTGATCCCTTCCCCATCGTACTAAACCTTGCAAAAAAATCTGAGTGCTCCACACACGTTCCTCGATGGAAAGTCGAATCAGCTGACTGGACGCGATTTCGCGAAGAAACACATTTTCCCTGGGACGATATCGTTCACTTGATATTGACGCTGCAGTAGCATACTTTACAGAGTTTATTATTGATGCTGCATCAGTATGTATGTATACCCCAAACAAATGGGTCGCCTTCAAAACGACGTATTCCATGGTGGAATGAGGAGTGTAGGGAAGCCCGGAAAAAGCAAAACAAGGCCTGTAATCTCCTTCGTAACTCCCCGACCACAGAAAACCTAATTAACTTAAAGGCGATTAAGTCACAAGGTAGAAGAACAGGCCGCCGCGCTAAACGGGAAAGTTGGGAAAAATACATTTCCAGCATCAACTCTTATACAGACGAACGCAAAGCCTGCAACAGGGTAAACAAAATAAAAGGCCGCGAAACTCATCCTCTACCTTTAGTAAGCACACAAGGAGACACTCTTGAGGACCAGGCTGATTGTCTAGGAGCAAACTTCAAGCATATCTCCAGTACCTCCCATTATACAGATACATTTCTAAGATATCAGCGACAAGCAGAGCGACAGCCTCTGGGTCGGAAAGACACAGCCAATGCAGCATACAATCGCCCATTTAGCATGGCGGAGTTTCATGCTTCACTGAATTGTTGTAACGCGCCTGCTCCAGGAAGTGACAGAATACTATATGAAATGATAAAACACTTACACCCTGAAACCCACAAAAAGCTACTGTCACTCCTTAACACCATGTTCTCTGCCAGCTACATTCCGACTGCATGGAAAGAAGCAATCGTAATTCCTATGCTCAAAGACGGCAAGGACCCTTCTTCGGCCAGTAGCTATACGCCTATAGCTCTGACAAGTTGTATATGCAAACTATTTGAGAAAATGGTCCATCGCCGCCTCATCCACTTTCTTGAAAGTAACGAAATACTCGATCCCTTACAGTGCGGTTTCAGAGAAGGTATGTCCACAACAGACCACCTTGTTCGCATTGAATCTTATATTAGAGATGATTTTGCACATAAGCAGTTTTGCCTCTCAGTATTTCTGGACCTAGAAAAGGCTTACGATATGACATGACGCTACGGAAAAATTCGAGATCTTTCGGCGATGGGTGTCCGTGGCAACATGCTAAACACAATTGAAAGTTATCCGTCTAATCGCACACTCCACTTAAGAGTGGGTAATGCTCTATCTAGGCCCTTCACCCAAGAGACCGGTGTGCCGCAAGGGGGCGTGCTTAGTTGCACGCTATTGTGCTGGATTTGTGTGATGAACAGAACCTTATAGTAGTTAACAGGGAAAATAAGTGTCATGGACAGGTAACGTGGCAATGCGGAAACAGGCAGTCATGTATCGACTACGCCTTAGTCTCAGAAATGGTCTACGAACAACTGGAACAAATGATAATAGACGAAAATGAAAAAAATAGCCTGGGAAGCGATCATAGACGTTTAGCATTAAAGTTTGGGAGAGATACCAGCGCAGAACATGAACCAATGGCCTCAGAGTTTTTAAAAATGAATGACGAGCAAATAACAGAGATCGCAAACAACATAGAGAAGAAAATTGAGGCTTTTCCTACAGCAGTCTGGGAATATAAGGAACTGGTGGAGGTTATGCAGCATGAAATAAGGCGGACACGGCAATACAATTGTTGGATTGGAAAGAGGAAACCACGTAAGTGGTGGAACAAGGAAATTAAACAAGCTATAGAAGAGCGTAAAGAGGCATCTAGGGTTCATCGAGAAGCCAAAAAGTTGGGATTACAAGAAGAAGAGGTGCTCCTTAGATGGAATACATACAGAGAAAAGAAAAGGGTTGCGAGTGAGCTCGTGCAAGCAAAAATTAAATGCGCAAGTGAACGTTGGGTGCATAACATTCACAAAAGAGACAAAGGCGTCCCAAAAAGATTCTGGAACCATATAAAAGCACTCGGAGCTCCAACTAGAAACTCGCAAACGGCTATAAGGGAATGAAGACGGTAACATCTATGAAGGCGATGATGCGCTGCGGTACATCACAGACGTTATCAGGCATAACTTCGGTACGAGAAAAAGTGTAGTTCAGACAACAGATCCAGCAACAACAGAGAGGCTTGAGAGATCAAAATTCAGCATAGAAAGCTTCTATTGAAAAAAGGCAGCAGAAAATGTCCCTAACAACACGGCAGCAGGACCCGATGAAACCCCAATACAGCTAATCAAAAACCTCGGTCCAAAAAGCAAGGCACTGCTGACTAATGCCATAGAGCAAGTGATTAGAACAAAGAATATTCCCGTTGGATGGCGTGAAAGCAAGATGAATCTCATCTACAAAGGCAAAGGAGATAAGGATAAGACGAGCTCGTACAGGCCAGTTACAGTAACGTCGGTGATATATAGAATGGCAATGCAAGCCATAAAATTAGAACTGTCGAAGTGGGTGGAGGAAAACGGTGTATTGGGGGAACTACAGAATGGGTTCAGGCCAGGCAGACGCTTAGAAGACAATATGTTTGTACTAACTCAGTGCATAGAGATTTCAGTAGCTCAGAAAAGACCTTTATGGGTAGCATTTCTAGATATTAAAGGAGCTTATGACAACGTAGACAGGGAATTGTTGTGGGATATTCTTCAATACGAAGGCATAGATGACGATTTCGTGGAGCTGCTGAGGGAGATATATCGAGACAACCAAGTACAAGTGGCATAGGAAGGTCGAAAAGGAAATGAAATGGTGGGAATTCACCAAGGATTGAAGCAAGGATGCCCTCTGTCACCATTGTTGTTCACGCTTTACGTCAAGGGCATAGAAAGACGACTGGAAAACAGCGAATTAGGTTTTGATTTATCCTACATGCGTAATGGACAAATGGTGCAACAAATGGTCCCTGGATTGATGTACGCAGACGACATTGTGCTACTAGCGGACAATAAAAATGATTTACAGATACTTGCGAATATCTGTGGGAACGCAGCGCCAAATCTAGGCCTTAAGTTTAGCACAGAGAAATCAGGGATTATGATCTTTAATGAACACACGAGTAACTTCGTGGTGTCAATTCAACAGCAAGTAATACCCATAGTGAAGCAATATAAGTACCTCGGCGTACACATAAACGAAGGAAAGAATTACTCAAGCAACCACCAAGATAATCTGAAAATAAAGGGGAAGCGGAATGCAGCATTAATGAAACACAGAGCACTGTGGGGCCACAATAAGTATGAGGTGGTGCGTGGAATCTGGAAAGGAGTAATGATGCCAGCGCTAACATTCGCAAATGCCATTATATGCTTAAAATCGGATATATTGGCGGGTTTAGAAGTTAACCAAAGATCAGTAGGCCGGTTGGCTTTGGGAGCACACGGTAATACGACAAATGAGGCAGTGCATGGAGACATGGGTTGGGCCTCTTTTGAAGTCAGAGAAGCACAAAGCAAAATTAGTTTTGAAGAAAGGCTCAGGAACATGGATGAAAATAAATGGGCGGCTAAAGTGCACAAGTATCTCTACATGAAAAGCGTGGACACAGAATGGAGGAAGAGGTCTAGGAAGTTGGCAACCAAGTACAGGATAATCGAAACTGTAAATAGACAACCAGGGGTCATCAGAAAGAAAGTGAGATAAATAGAGACCGTGAATTGGATGCAAAGAATGGAAACGAAAAGGACAATGGAGATTTACAAGAATGAGAAGAAAGAAATTAGAAGGGAAAATCTGTACGATAACACAAAGGGCAGTGCCTTGCTATTTGAGGCTCGAGCCGGTTGCCTAAGGACGAAAACATATCGGAACAAATATTCGGAACTAGATGAGACATGTGTATGCTGCAGTAAAGATCCAGAGACCACTCAGCACATCCTAATGGAATGCGACGGGATCCACCCAGCGAGAACCGTAGGTAACGTGCAACTCCCAGAAGCGCTTGGGTTTAAAGTGGAAGGAAACATAAACAGATCAGCCGTAGAGATAAGCAAGAGACGATTAGAGTACTGGTGGAAAAAAAGCAGGGAAAAGATCGATACGACCTGATCTCTTAAAATCATAGGCAGCGGTACAAGCTAAATTTTTGAAAAAGGTATACAAAAATGCGAGATAAAGAACATGTGTAGTATACCTGATTAAATCAAGCAGGCTAGGTGACTATTTGTCGCCACCCCGTTTCAAAGGGGATGCCAATAAATCATCATCATCATCATCATCATATTTATTGTAAAAATG
>NW_023606734.1:52500-60001 GCF_013339745.2 Dermacentor silvarum | reverse complement strand
GACGGGACAGCTAGCAGCTTGCAGAAGGCCCTAATCATGTGTGTTTGTGGGAAACAAACATTGATGTTTTGCTTGTCACGCATGAGAATACACCGTTTAGCGCACACAGAACGAGGCATCATGCAGATTCGGGATCCGCTGAGAATGCGAACAAGAAGAAGAAATACGCATGGTGGCCGGAGTTGAAATCAGAATGTGTGGACACCATTCACATATAGGTAGCACATATAACGGGTGATCATCTTAATGGAAACAGATCTAAAAAAAGCCGCAGTTTCGTCCGAAAGGCGAAGCATCGATTGCGATCGCAAATTAGTAGACAGCTATACGAAGTAAGGCAAGTAGTTTTATGGGCCGTATAAAGTTGTAAATATTCGCTTACTAAATAAAAAAACAAGCACGGTTTCACGCGCGCACAGGTAAACATGAACACATCTCGCTCGATGATCGCGGAAACTCGTCAAAACGCTGGAGTGAGAAAGAGCGTCATCGCCAGCTAGCAAACTGACCTTGGCACTGGCTCTCGCTTCACCGCGAACTAAACGTAGAAAGCGCAGCGCATACGAAGCTACCGGCACTCGGAGAATGCACTTTGTACCATCGCAGATCGTTTAGAAGATGAGGCCCCCGCGGGCGCACACTTCGGCCACACCGCAGATGGCTTTCAAGATAGGCGCCAGCGCGGCAGCTACCTGAGAAGCAGCCGCCAGAGCAGAACCCCCCCCCCCCCCTCCCTACCTTTTCCGTCGCCTCCTCCCCGTACCTTATGTGCGAACGAAGACCGCGCGCGCTTCCGGCCGCTTTGCTCTCTCGCGTGCGCGAGATAAGGCTGCTGTTGCTGGCTCACCCTCGCACGCTGACACTCGCAAACACGGCGCGCGGCGACAATTTTATCGCCGTTGGACTTTATGCTGAACCTCACGGCGACGACTACGACGACGGCGACGGCAAAAATGCGCTCGGACTGTCCATATAATTGCTATCGCTATAAAAAGATTCAACGACGCTTACGATACTCCCTAATGCGAAATTTGAGCGCAGCTCTATATATACGTGTGTTCATTTCGCGATATATTAGCTGGCACGGACAATCTGTCTCGTGCGGCACGTTGCAAAGGGAGTGAAGTGTGGCGCGACTGCCTCGCTAATCGGGAGATTGCGAGAGGCAGCGCGTGGGTGACGCGAGGGTGCGATTCACAGCAGCCGCCGCAGACATGTAGACCTCCGCTCAGGCAGCGCTTTGTTTCGATAAATAATATCGATGGACGCGCTCCACGCATGCGGTATCGTTGGCGTCATCGGTGAACAAACGACGCGCGCTACTCTGGCGCCATCTCGTAGCCATCTCCGCCGCAGAGCCCGCTTGCGCAGCACTACGCTTTCTTCTCCGCGATTTCGCCATACCCTTCTCCTCCGCTTTCCGCCTGATGGTTGCGATGCATCCTCCTCCTCGCGGTCTCTTCGCTATCACCGTCTTTCATCCCCCGCTGCACTCTGCTGCCGGTGTTTCATCCTTCGCTGTGCTCGTTCGCTCGGTTGCGCTAAGGACGCCGACACTCGCCGCAGGAAAGGGTGTCTAAGAGCTGCGCTATTATAAAGAAAAAATTTAACCAATGTGATGACGCTTTCTTCGGTACGGCGGACACTAGATGGTCGAGCCGCCATTCGAGTCCATTTGCTAATTCTTGAAGATTCGTTAAATAACGTTTTAGCACTGTTTTTAACGCATGCATTACAAAGGTAGCGTTGGAGGAGGGCACCGCAAGAGGCAAAAACAATTTGCGCGATTTTAAAAACACCATGCTTCGTTGAGATATTCGTAGAGAAATACAAACGCGCAAGAAACGTCACTATTTCTGACAAAAAGAAGAAGAGTCACAAGCGTTGTTAATGGCATTTAGTATTGTTGTTTATTAACTATCGCAGAAGGGGAAGGTTGACAAATGAAGAGCCTATTCCTTAATCTTTGCTAAAATGAAAAATTTACATAAAAACTAATAAAATATTTTCGAATTGCTTAAAGAAATAATGCCCCTAATATACAACAGGAGATCCCTGAATACTGAGTTCGAGTAACATTGAGCAGATGTAGGGCTACCAAACGCACAGCGACTAGAATGCGCTAGATCGTATGTGCATGATATACGTATACTTGCCACTTTGTGTTATGCCCTTGCATACACATTTCGCGCAATCTAGACATAGTGCATTTGATGATCATGGAGATAGTGTGTTCCTGAAACTCAGTTTAGGCAGGAAGTTGCAGCAATAAACTCCCTCCCGCATTACGAAGCAAATATCCGGTTTGCTTCGTTTTGTTTGTGGTATTCTAAGTGTCGGCGAACATTCTCATCTGCGTCGCCGCATTAGCATTGATAACCATCATCGCGATAAAATCTGCATAAAAATGCGTCTGCTGTTCACTGCCCCGAGCCTCATACGGTGAAATAAGGTTTCAAAGCTTACAGGCTTATATTTCTGGCTAGGATTACTTTTGGTACATGTGGCCCAGGTTTGATTTGATGGTGAAGTAGAGTAAAGCTTAAAGCAGGTAGCGCGAATCAAGATTTCGTAAAACGTACAGGTCCCCACAAAATAACTCGGAACGCCGGACCGGTGGCCTTTCGCCGGCGGAGCGCATCGGTGAAAAAGTAGTGGTGCCAGAGTCTGCGCATGTGCGGTCTCCCTAGCACGCTCGCCTCGCTCCCCAGTGCGTCTAAATAGGTGTTGCCTTGCTCCAAAAGAATAGCATTGGGTGCCTTTTAACGTTGTCACAGGGGGGCTGTGCGGATGCGGTCTCTGAAACGCTGTGTGCGAGCGTGTGCACGCGATGGAGCATAAGCCCTCGTGCGTGCGCGTTAATGGGTATCGGCGGAATGTGACCATCGCGGACAACACCTGCAGTAGCAAAAATCAGAAAGCGGCATACTAAGCGTAATTCAAGAGTCCCAAAGACTAAATAAGATTAATTAGGGTAATTAAGACCAATACACAGACATCATACGACACCTTTATTAAAGCGTGCTAAAGTGAATAACTAAGTAACGAAAAATAATTACAATTAATTAAAAGTAATTAAGGGTTGCGAACAGTAATAGAGACTACTTAAAGCTTTTGCCGTCAAAGTCGTTTTATTTATGGATATGGGACCCTACTGAACGTTTTTTTTTTTTTTCCTACGCATTTAAATCACGCAGCTGAACACCCCCTTGATTAGCAACGTATCACCACACTGAACGAAAAATTGAATGTTTGAGCCAACCAACGCAGACACGCGATCAAATGTTAGAGTATACTCCCTACCAAAACTGCAGCGAAGCGGCCAGATTTCGTAAATAAATAGCGCACTATGCGATGTTCACTGTGACTGCGAAGCATTGAATTATAGTGCCGCATGCATAAAATTAACTCCTGTGCATGAAATTGGCGTGTTGGAATACGCCGTCTGATGCCATTTTGAAAACTTTTATTACTGCACGCAGTCATCGTTTTTAAAGGAGCCATCGTGTTACAGTCAAAGTTCTGATCTTATTCCCAAGTAGTAAATGCGGCTCGGAATATAATTGCACAGTGACTAAAATACATCGCGCTACATGATAATTCAGTTGAAAAGTGCGCTACACTGCTATTATAGGCGAGCCGTGGCGCTCACCCACATGAAGGATAAGCTTGATATTCATAGTTTCTTTAGGCGAAATAATTAACTCAGATATGCAAGGCATTAGGTATAATTAAAAGTAGAGCACGGTGAACTCACTGGTCACCACTCAGTTATAAACGCTCATGGATTCCACCCACGCAAGCTATCCAGAAAGCATGACTATCTCTTAGAATGAATGCAGATTTCGACGAGAAAACGCCACAGGGATTGCGCGTGCGTTGAGAGATTACGCTGCATAGCGCGCGAGCACGCTGTCGTCTACAGGCCCCGATCCCCCCAGATGTGTTGTCGCAGCGCTAAGAGGGACAAACCGCAAGTTTTTTGACGTAAGGCAACGCCTATCTAGATGCACTAGGGAGCAAGGTTTGCTTGCTAGGGATGCCGCGCACGCGCAGACCAAGGCTGTATTTTTCCGCCGGTGGGCTCTGCCAACTAGCGGCCACCGGTCTGGCGTTCCGAGTTATTTGTGGGCACCTGTACATACTTATATCCATATTTTGCTGAATCTGCGAGCTTTTTTTTTTGTTCTATGTAGCCAAGTGTCACTGTTTTCAATAAGATTCTTCCACTTGCCCTTGCCAGCAATTCACTATTTCTTGAACCGTACAGCGTTAATATATCTTTCTAAAACAAAACTTTCTTTACCGAAGCGGAGAGTGCTCCGGTGCGGAGAGCGCTTCGAAAAGACGAACGCTATCTCAGATTGAATCAGTCCGCGCACATCTCAGTTGGCATTTCTTTTCGAGAAGCGCGTAACCTACGCTGCCTCGGGCCTTTTATGGCTGCTCAGCATGGTTGCTAACGACATGGAAGTGTGTCAAAAAATAATAATAGAATGCTCCACCTTCTATTTTTTTGTTCTCCTGGTCACTTCCTTCGGCGATGCTCCCGAGACTACGTTGTCGGCCTCGCGTTCAAGAGACTCGGTCATTGGTGCATTTCATCCCGAATGACGCACCTGCAAGCACTCGCTGACGCAAACGTACATGCCTATACATGAAAGATTACAGAGTACCGAAACGCGGAAAACGGTAAACAGTGGTGTTGCATGGCACTTTCGACAATGTATATACGAATGCGAATAGCAACGACGATGGCGGAAAGCGCAAGAAAACTACAGCGTTACCGTAGATATACTGTATGAAGTAAGGAGCATCACAAACGCGTGCGGGGCTATCCATAGAGTTTCCTGCAACCCTGGCGCTGCGATCGTTCAGCCGCCATGGGAATGGTGGGTAGTACATGGATTCGTCTGATCTTCGTGCTTGGGGCTTGTGGCTTCGTTGATTACGCTTTATCTGTGCCTGAACTGCTCTACATTTTAAAGCAGTTAATACTTTTTTTTTAATGCAGCAGGTAATAAGACTCCGCAAGCACGCATAATCGCTGCTAATTGAAGTGGTTCCGCTTGCACATGCGTCCTTTGCATATTGATTTCAATATCGACCTTCTTTGCTAGAGGGTCCTGTGTTCGATTCCCATGCTGTCGGACAATTTTAATAATGTCTATTTAATTATTTAAAACGCAGTACGTTCTTAAGAACGATCACTTTGAAAAGTGACGAAGCCATTTAAAGCCAGAAGGGTGAAATTTAGGCTAATCCATGTGCCGCCCATCATTGCAATGCTCGCTGAACTGCCCTGCCTGCTGCTCTCGCAGACACTAGTGCCACGGTTTCCTTTAGTAATTGTATGAAACTCTATGGGGCGATTTAAGTATACACGCACCAACATTCGGGGACCTTACGTAGCACTGCATGTAATCACGAAAAAAAAAATACTTAGGGTACTACAAACAAAGAAAATTGAAGACATTAGGGGCGGTTACCGAAGCGGAACGCGAGGGCAAGGTGAGTCGCACGATGTGCATTTAGCGTATTCAGGCGGCATGCAGTAGTGCACGTAGGCACTCATCCAGCGCAAACAGCGTTCATCTCTGTCTTCCGTAAATGATCTCTCTCTACAGTGCGTGTCGTTGTTATATTGTTTTTGTGCTGTTTTTCATAAAGCGTTCAAATTTTATAAGCGCGCCCTTGCTTGGCTGCGAAATGGCGCATGCTCTGTTACACACTAGAAGTCCGGGACCTAAAAAAAAAAAAAAAGCGAAAAAAAAAAACGTGAGTGCATTCGGCAAACACAAATGTTTTTTTGCTGTACTTCTCTGGTTTGACATTTCAGATGTGATACCTTGGTGGTCGACTGCCAGTCCCAACTTGTAAACGTAACAAAAGCAACCAAAAAGAAAGAAAGACGTTACACTTGAATTAACTCACAGTTGTAATTGGTTTGAGCTGTAAACTAAGTAAATGATCGAGTGATTTTTTCTCGATATTTTTATCAATAAATTTTTCTTTGGACGTATTTGAGGAAATAGTATGAAAAAAAGAAATATAGCTGAACAGCAAAAATGGAGTGAGCAGTCACGAAATGTAGCCAATATATTTTGCTTTAGTTTAATTTCATCACTTTCGTTGGCCTTTATTTGCATAAGGGCAATAAACTGCGGCAATATTCACGAAGCTTCCTTTGGCAAGAACTGTCTGCTATTAGACGTGTGCCTCTTTCAATGCTATATTCGCTCGCGTGATCCGGATTTTGAACTGGATTGTTTGGTTTGGTGCTATTGTCGGTAACGCACAATTTTCAAACGTCATTTTTCTTGCGCCAGTGTGTGTGTGTGTGTGCGGACGTGTGTGCGTGTGTATGTTCGTGTCCGTGTGCATGCGCGCGCACGTGTGCGTGCGCGTTTGCGTGCATGTGCGTGTGGGCGTAATAAGATAATGGACGCAGTGCCATTGTCATATCACCTTGCCGATGATGTAAAACGGCAATAATTGGGCAATGTATAAATCGCTGAACATGGACAGAGCCCAGCATAAAGTGGCAAAGCTGTATTTCAGTGCGTATACCCTGCCACATTGACTTGCCGAGAATGACCAGGCGGGGGAAATGTTAAAATTGGCCTGTGAACAACACGACATGTGAATTATTCCTCGTTCAATTATGCTATAAGGCGCATATTGAAAATTTTCCTCGGAACTGTGTTCCGCATCATTGTTCGACGATGCAGTAAAAAAAAGCGATTCAATGTGCATTGAATCCTGATCTAAAATTCATAGGACCTTCTGTTAACTTATCGAGAGACGGAGAAACTGTTTCACCGACTCCGGCTAGATGTTAACTTCACCAACCACTTCCTACGTAATACTGGGCGCTTCGAATCATCACGTGTTTGTGATGAACCATAAATGGACATGAGGCATGCGCTGTTAGGTTGTTCTTTTTATGCCCAGCAGAGGCGAGAACTGTGCCTCAAGCGAAAGGCGCTGGGGAATCGCAGGCTTTCTTACGGACTATTCTCGGACCGTTGCCTCGTCCAGACATTGCAAGGAGATCATCATGCATTGTGCGCAATTTTTCTGTTTCTTGTGACAGTCATCACGGACTCACAAACAGCATGCAGAAATTACCAAAAGGGCCGCATTTCCAAACACGCCCTGAGCATCCTTGAAAAACTAGACAATTTTCAAGAACTGTACATTGTCTGGGCCCCGGGACACGAGTCCCTGGCGGGTAATGTAGCGGCTAACGCTGCTGCCCGAGATCATATTCTCCGGGCTATCCCACTGGGTTCACGAGCACCGGCAGACCAACATGATAGCGTCCCGAAAAGATACGCCGATATCCTGACTTATTACAGACTGGGCAGGAGGATCTACCCACCCCCGCATCCCAAGCTAACAAGAGAAGAGGCAGTGATCTTCCGCAAACTACAGACCGGCACATTCCCGCACGGCACCCTGCTACACGCCATGTATCCTACGAGCTATACTCACAAAT
>NW_023606734.1:0-47500 GCF_013339745.2 Dermacentor silvarum | reverse complement strand
GCTATAAGAAAACTATTTAACATTATACTATAGCTTCCGTTAAATGTACACGTAAGGCAAGGCATTTCCGGGCGATAACAGTTTAGAAATAGCGTACGTGGTTTCAAAACTGTGATCATATGGAAATGCCTTGGCTGTGCGGCGCATTCTTACCCCGCTTCCTCGTACCTGCTTCATTTTGCCCAACGGAAAGATTGAGCGCTTGGTTAGGCGTTTTCTACGTACTGTAACAGGGGAGCGCTAATTTGGCAGAGCGTGCCTTTTTGCGGCTTTGTGTGTGTGTGTAGTGTGCCTTCGTGTGACATCGTATCCCGGTTTCCGGCTTAATTCTCCGCTCTATTTTCGTTTGAAGCATGAAATGGCCGGTTATTACCCGTTTACATAATTTCCGTCACTTGCGAAATTACAGCAACAGTTTAACGAGACACACACACACACACACGCACGCAAATGCACACATGCTGTCACGGCTCGAAGTGCGCGTCTTGAAGCCGCAAGAACCGCAAGTTGACCCCGCAATCTGAAGACCACACGACACGAGAAAAAGCGCGCAGTTTCACCGACATCCCCTTCTCAATTGTATGCAACAGTCATTCTGTAGTAGCGTCAATGACGACGTGAGCGGCGAGTGCACGTTGTTTGCGGCCCTTCAGTTTGGCACGTGGCACGTTTCGCGATGCGCATGGCGCGCGCACCGCAATGACCGGCGCGCGAACGCCGCGAGTGGCAATAATCGAAGCTCTCCTTGTGACGCACGTGCATGCGCCCCGTTAAGTGCCACGATCGCGCATAACTTCTCGATCTTGTCAGTTATTGTTGTGCACAACCTCGCGCACACGCGTGAACGCACCAGGGCGACTCTCGCTCGCTGAAGCACTCGTCGCTCGAGCAAAGCTTCCGGGTGCTGTGACGCTTGAACCGGGAGGACACGCCATCCAGGAAAGAAGCACTGGCACGTGGCTTGAGCGTGGCCCTGAGCGTGCCTCGTCCACATTCTCTGTACAACATTCTCCAATAGCAGGCGTCATTCCCCTCCACCCTCTTTTCTTTTCCAAACGTACGCACAGACACACTTCCCATGGACTTTCCACGCAAATGGAACCTCCAGTTAAGCTCCCGTTTCTTTCTTTTTTTTATGCTGCCCTCTTTCTTCCGCTCGTGTTGCTCTTGTCGCTTCTTGTGATGTGAAAAATGGAAGTTTGGCCACAGAAAGGGCCGCCGTTATCCCAACACCTTAGCTAAGAAAAACAACTAAAATAAAAAAAAAATATTGAACATAAACAAACCACTGTCAAAAGTCTATAACAAAATAGCAAAAGACTAAGAGGTCAAGCCCGTGGATCACGCAGAAAATTAAGAAGAACAGAACGCCTATAACACAACAACAACAAATCTTGAAGAGGCAATGGGAACATAGAAGACATTAAAAATGCCTATAAACTGCTGTTTACAAGGACATCTCCACGCAACTTTATTTAATTATTATTATTATTATTATTATTATTATTAGTAGTAGTAGTAGTAGTAGTAGTAGTAGTAGTAGTAGTAGTAGTAGTAGTAGTAGTTAATGCTAACGGGCAAGAGCATTAGTGGGAGGAGCATGGTAAGTACGAGCGTAGCTCTATGTGCAGTTGTGGTGGTGTGCGCTTTGCCAACGTATCGCCATCGCATGCTGCGTGCAGTTCAAAAGGAAATAGACCACAGCGGTGCCAGCAGAACTGGGCAGTAAAACACAGGAAAGACTACAGTCCTGCAGTCTGTACAAAAATGTACGAAGGAAAGACAGCAGCATAAATAGCTGGAGAGAGAGAGAGAAACGAGAAAGGAAAGGTAGGGAGGTTAACCAAAGACGTGCTCGGTTAGCTATCCTACGCTTGTGGAGAGAGAAAGTGGAAGAATAGATAAGAAGGAGCGAGAAGAAAAGTAATAAAGAGTCAGCCATTCACAGAGTCAGTCGCAGAGGAAGGTCCACTGTGCTCATACAGTCCAGTCGCCTTCAAGAAGTGCAGAAGGGCTTTTGTGGCCTTTCGCATGCAAGAATGCATAGGCCATGATCCCAGGTTCTTTTCCTCTGAGAGCACTCTATTATCTAATAGGCTGAGCTGCGCTTGTAGAGTACGTCGTTGAGCGTCAAAGGATGGACAATGACACAGAAGATGCTCTAGAGTCTCATCGCACCGGCACACATTCCACGCCGCAGTGTTATAGCCATTCCTATTAGGAATGACTAGGAATTTGTAAATGCGACGCCCAACCACACGCGACACAGTAAAGTTGCTTCGCGAGGGGAGAGTCCAGGTGGCAGGCGAAGTCGCAAGTTAGGGTCGAGAGGGTGCAAGCGTGAGTTGCTGAAACCCGGTGAATTCCATCGTAGAAGTGTGATGTGGCAAGCAAGTGATTGAAGTTGCCGTGCAGCATCCGTTCTTGAGAGCGGTATAGGCACCCACTGATGTTTTTGATGAGCCGAGCGAGCAGCTTCATCTGCTCTGTCGTTGCCGACAATTCCACAGTGGCTCGGCAACCACTGAAATAGAATGTCATGTGCTTTCTCGAGCGCGTGGTGATGAGCTTGCCTTATTTCGTACACTAGCTGCTCGTGTAACCCATGAGGTAGGGCAAATTGCAGAGTTTGTAGGGCTGCTTTCGAATCGCACAACATGGCCCAGTGATTTGGTGGCTGCTGGAGCATGTAATTGAGTGCACCTTGAAGAGCCGCAAGTTCTGCTGCTGTTGACGTGGTGTTCTGAGAGGTAAATTGCAAAGAGATGGCGTCCGGTGAAACAACCACTGCTCCGGTAGAGCTGTTGGAATTGGTGGAACCGTCCGTGTTAATATGTATTCGGTCAAAATAAGACACGTGTAGTAGAAGCAGAGACAACTGTCTCAGGGCTAACGGTAACAAGTCTGACTTCTTAGCAATCCCAGGAACTGATAGGCACACGTGAATTTGCCGGAGACACCACAATGCCGATGTTGGGCGTTTTGCAGGCTTGAAGCCAGATGGTATCGATTTATGTTGGCTCGTCACAATACTACAGAATGTAGCCTGTGGTCGTCGCGCTGGCAAACCGGCTAAATGGTGGGATGGTAGCCGTGAAATGTGTCGAATGAGCGCTCTTAGAACCTCAACGACGATATGGGTGGTGCGCGAATGCTCCTGTGCAATGACAATCGTCACAGCTGTCGAAGAACATCTCGGGAGGCCAAGACATCTCCGAAGTGCTTGGGCTTGTACACTCTGTAGTGCAAGGAGATTAGTCTTACACGTGTTGGACAAGACTGGAAGACTGTACCGAAGAAATCCGAGAAAGCGCTGGAGCGCACGCTTGAGACATGGATCTGCTTACGAATAATAAACTGCGATGTCGACTGAGTTAACCACACGTCCAGCTGTGCTTGTGATTGGCTGGAAAACGCATTCGCAACGTGATACATCACCTAGGGTAAGTGTGAGCTGAAGGGAACAGCAACGCAAGTTCACTACTCCTTGATGACCAAGCCATTAACCTCTAAAAAGTGCGTCCACTCTATAAAAGCATGATTTTTAGAGCGCAGCTCTTAGGCGCCCGTTCCTGCGGCAAGCATTGGCGTCATCCCACGTAACCCAGCGAACGATGAAAGCGAACGCGAAGTGCAGTGGGACATAAAAGACGGCGACAGCGAAAAAAGCGCGAGGACGACAGCGGAGGAGGAGGGTATGGCGAAAGCGTGATAAGAAAAGCGTAGTGCCGCGTTAGACGCGCTCTGCGACGACGATGCCTACGAGATGGCCCCAGAGTAGCGCGGGTAGTCTGTATAGAAACAGAGCGCTGCATGAGCGGAGGTCTGTCGCCGGCGGCTGCTGAGAATCGCGCCAACGCGCCTCTCACGTGCTGCCTCTCGCGATCTCCTGATTAGCGAGGTAGTCGCGCCGCACTTCGCTCCATTTGGAACGTGCCCTACGAGACAGATTTTCTGCGCCAGCCAAAATATCGCGAAATGAAAACACGTATAGAGCTGGGCTCAAGTTTCGCATGAGGGAGTATCGTAATGGTCGGGGGATTTTTTCTCCTCTCATAAGGAATTATTTTGCACTCACCACTGTTCCATTCTAGCTCAAATTTCATAGCAAGATCGCTTTTTGTTGTTCTGACGGTTCCATATAAAGACTTGGCCTTATAACTCACCTGGTTGTCAAAGAAATGCGAATTTGTTTTCCTGTGCGCCCCTCGATGATAATGATGATGATGTTTATTGGCATACCATTCGAAACGCGGCAGGGTCAAATAGTCACCTAGCCTGCTTGATTTAATCGGGTTTTACTACGTCTATCTCTATCTAGCCTTTTGCCTATCTGCTCCCGATTTTCACTTTCGTAATTAAAACCTCTATCACTATATTGTACCATTGTCTACGCTTTCAATGACTCCAGTTCTATCAATCTGTTCCTGGCGTTTTCTTTCACCAATGCTCTAATCATCTTCTAATCATCATTTTATGTTAACCATGAACAGGAGGTCCCAATTCAGTTTTTACTATGGGACCTCCTTCTGTATACCTCTACCTGTAAAAGCTCTTTGTGAAATAATAAAAAAATTGATTGATTGATTGATTGATCTTATACTTATCTCGACTGTTGACAGGTCCATCCGCTTCATCTTCTTTGAATCCTAATGATTCTGGAAGGTGGACAGTCCCTACGGATCTCGCTGGGTAAATATCTTGGCATTCCATTACGATGTGCCGAGTCATTTCCGGAGTATTTTTGCAGTGCGCACATGCCTCATCCTGTGGCTCATATTTGCTCCGATAGGTTTTGTCTTCAGGCAGCCAGCCCGGGCCTCAAATAGCAAGGCACTCCCCTTTGCGTTATTATACAGATTTTCGTTCCCGATTTTTTTCTTGGCAGTTTTGTAAATCTCCATGGTCTTTTTTTAGAGCGTTAGAATTAGGAATGTCGAAGTGAAAAAAAAGTGTAAGTGCGTGAATTGTGGGAAACTGGTCACGTGGATTTGTATACAGCATGTCCCAACTATCCTGCAGCAAGATTTAAAAATATGCAAATGCCACGTAGCTGGACAGACCCAAGGTAATGTAGTTTGCAGTCGCTTGGAGACACTCAGATTATTTTTTGCATACCACCTAATTACATATTTAGTGTTAATTAATAATTCAACTTCTCAAATATTATAATTACATGAATACTGTCAATGAGAAAATTGTAGAGCAACATGAAAAAGTCCCGATACAGTTTTCTGTTGCTCAATACGTGCTACATAAAAGTGTTTATGCGAGAGTGAAAGGAACTTGTAACTGGCCTCCACGAGGTCGTTTTATCCTTATCACATTTGCCTTTACAGATAAAGTTCATTCTGCTCTTACGCCACCCAAACGCAATTTCCTTCGTTTTAATCACTTGCTCTACAGCATTAGTCAGCCAAGCCTTGCTTTTTGGATCCAGCTGTCTGACTAGCTGTATCGGGTCCCTTAGGCCGTGTTATTAGGGACATTTCGTCTACTTTTTTCCAGTAAAAGCTTTTAACGCTAAATTTCGATCTCTCAGACTTATTACTTGCTGGATCTCTTTGAGTCTGGACAACGCTCTATTTCTTAGCGAAGTTATCCCTAATAATATCTGTAATGTACCGTCGCGCACCGTCTCCTTCGAATTGTTACCGCCTTTCATTCATTATAGCCATTTGCGAATTTTTAGTAGCAGCTCCGAGTGCTCTTGCATGGTTCCCAATGTTTTTGTTTCGCCTTTATCTTTTTTGCGAATGTTATGCACTCTACTTTCACTTGTACATTAATTTTTGTTGCACTAGTTCGCTTGCGAACAATTTCTTTTCCTGGTACTTGTTCCATCTAAGCAGTGTACCGCTTCTTCGTGCAATGCCAACTTATTCGCTTCTCGATGATCCCTAGACGCCTGCTTACGCTCTTTTATGGCTTTCTTTATTTCCTTGTTCTACTATTTGCGTGGTTTTCTCTTTCCAATCCTGCACTTCTTTAGCCTTGTTTATCTTATCTCCCGCTGCATTACGTCTACCAGTTTCTTCTAATCCCAGACTGCTGTAGGAAAGGAATCTCTTTTCCTCGCTATCTTTTTGATATTTTTCTATTTGCTGATCATTTAGTTTTAAGTATTCTGCTGGTGTTGCTTCCTGCCTTGCGTCGATGTCTCTCCAAAATGTTTAGGTTATGCGCTTATGATCGCAACTCAGGATACCTATTCCTTGTTCAGCTATCTTCATTTAGTCTAGTCGTTCGTAAAGCGGTTCTGAGACTAATGCGTAGTCGATACATGAGTGCCCATTTCCGCATTGCCACATTACCTGTCCATGACCTTTATTTTCCCTGTTAGCTTCTACAATGTTCAGCTCCTCGATGATGATGATGATGATTATTATTATTATTTCTTGGGATCCCCTTTGAAACGGGGCGGTGACAAATAGTAACCTAGCCTTGTTTGATTACTCAGACATGCCATACGTGCTTTTCATTCCCGCGTTTTGTATACATATCTTTAATCTTCTTTCTCTTCCTCAAAACTTCTCCACCTACCTTGTATCGCTACCTATGCCTGTTACGAATCCGGTCGTATCAATCTCTTCCTTGTTTTTTTTCCTCTAATAATCTAAACGTCTTTTGCTTATCTCGACTGCTGACCCCGCTGATGCTCCCTTCCATATAAATACAAGGGCTTCTGGAAGGTGCACGTTACCTACGGGTCTCACTGGGTGAATCCATTTGCATTCCATTAGGATGTGCTGCGTTGTCTTCGGATCTTTGCTGCAGCATACAAATGCCTCATCTTGTCGTGAATAAGCAAACAGCTCTAGCCTCAAATAGCAAAACACTTCGCTTCGTGTTATAGTACCGATTTTCCTTTGTAATTTCTTTCTTCCCATTCTTGTAAATCTCCACGGTCTCTTTTGTTTCCATTCTTTGCATCCAACTCACTGTCTCTGTTTCTATCACTTTCTTTCTGATGACTCCTGGTTGTCCATTTACACTTTCAATTACCCTGTATTTAGTTGCCAACTTTCTTGACCTCTTCCTCCATTCTGTGTCCGCGTTTTTCAGGTAGAGCTATTTGTGCACTTTAGCCGCCCATTTATTTTGATCTATATCCCTGAGTATTTCTTCAAAACTAATTTTGCTCTGCGCTTCTCTGACTTCAAACGAGACCCAACGCATGTCACCCTTGCACTGCCTCATTTGTGGTTTTGCTGTGGGCTCTCAAAGCCAACCGGCCTACCGATCTTTGGTTAGCTTCCCGCCTCGACAAGATATCTGATTTTAAGCACAGAATGACATTTGCGAACGTTAGCGCTGGCACCATTACTCCTTTCCAGATTCTACGCACCATCTCATATTTATTGTGGCTCCAAAATAAAGTACTCTGTTTCATTATTGCTGCATTTCACTTCCCCTTTATTTATAGATTATCTTGGTGGGTGCTTGAGCAGGTCTTTCCATCGTTTATGTATACGCCGAGGTATTTATATTCCTTGACTATGGGTATGACTTGCTGTTAAGTGATTACTAGTCTCTTCATTAAAGATCACAATTCGAGTTTTCTCTGTGCTAAACTGAAGGCCTAGATTTGTCGCTGCGTTGCCCCGCATATTCGCGAGTGGCTGTAAATCTCTTGCATTGTCCGCGAGTAGCACTATGTTGCCCGCATGCATCAGTCCGGGGACCTTCTACTGCACGATTTTTCCATTGCGCACGTATGTATTCACTGTTTTCCAGTCGTCTTTCTATGCCCTTAACATAAAGTGTGAACAACAATGGAGACACAAGACATCCTTGCTTCAGTGCTTGGTGAATTCCCATCACTTCATTATGTATTCGGCCCTCCCGTACAATTTGTACTCGGTTGTCTCTATATATCTCCCTCAGCAGCTCCACGAAATCGTTATCTATGACATCGTGCTTGAGAATATCCCATAACGATTCCCTTCCTCCTTGTATCCACATGGCACCCCGTAGTCAGTATTGTGGAAACCTATTTTAAGGCCATGGTTTGCCGTGCAAGAAACAACGGAAACGGCCACAAGACTTCATAGCCGGTGAGAGGCCTACAGACGAAGGCAGCTTCGCATTTTTCTTTGTAAACCAAGAAAGTAACAGTGCAAGGGTTATATATTGAACGATCCGAACCATAAAACACGATTCTGTTGTCAAATTTGAACAAGAATTGAGCAACAGAAAGCATACAACCATTTTTTTTAATGATGTGCTGGGAGTAGCGCAGGTCTCTGTACATATAATAATTCTCAAACTAAATCCCAGGTACCAGCATTACGTGCCATTTAGTTTTTGAAGTGACATTTATAACACCAGGAGAGAGCACGCTATCAATTATTTCACGTAAGAATACCCTGTCCTACCTGATAGTTCGTGCGTAGGTGACAAATGTTTATAAATCTCAGTTATACTGCCGTGCATTTACTTTCCGATAGATTCTAGTTTAAAAAAAAAAACATTGTTCAGAACTACCTACACCGTTGCAATGAGGCGCAAGGCATCGCTGTCGTTGCATCGTCATTTTACCAGCACTTGGAACGCCGGTGAAGCGTCTAATGTACGGAACGCGTGCCGCTTGGTTCAAGCATTTTATGTCCCTGGTTAGCGTTGCACAGTTTAAGGAAAACTGCATTTACATTGCCCCTTGAGCACGGCTAGGACAAGCGACGTTTTTTTCTTGTTCACTGCTTGCTTTCGCGCTGTATATATGCTTGCCCATTCTGGGGTCAGAACTTGGAGCACAGGCGGAGGACCGCGAGTTTCCCACGCACTCGTTTCAAAGCGCCATGACGCGCGAGTAATTAAGGCTGGCAAGGCCGCCGTGCCGCGTCGAGGAAAGAGTGTGCCGCTCGTTTAAGTAGGGAGGGGGGGGGGGGGGGGGGGGCTTTTGGCACGTGGCTCAAGCGTGGCCATGATCGAAGGCACACTCGGCCAAGTGTTTGCTTAAGTGTGCGCATCGGAAGATCTACGTTGCGGGCCCTGATTCTGAATTATCTCCAAAGAGATCCTTCTCTCATTTTCCCCGGCAAGTCCACGCAAAAATAGCAACCCGTTTGCGTCTGAAACATATGGCTTGCTCCATGACGCTAGTTGCAGATGTTCACCATGCCTAAGAGCACGTATGAAACTGTACAACAGATTCGTGTGCGCAAGACTGCCGGTGCGGGGAAAACTAACCATCGGGAAAAATGTTTCTTCGCGGTCGTGCAGGTGAAAAGCATAACGCTGGCTTTGTCGTGCTTGAGAAAGGCTTCCCACGTCTCTTCTCTAGGGTTCTATTAAGTATACAGTTAGATTATATTGATTTTCCAGTCGACTACTGCAGCAAACACGACCAACTATGAGGGCCAGCACACACCCGGACAAGTGGATGCCCCTAGCGCTTTCGCATTTTACACATTGGCATTGGCGTTCTCCTGCCTATCAGGAGGTACGGGGTTCGACCACCAGCCCCAGAAGGCGCATTTTCATGGGGATGGAATGCAAAAACAACCCTTGTGTCGGTTTACCGCAAGTCACGCTAAGTACCCCCAGGTAACCAATATCAATGCGGAGCTCTCTACCATGGTGTCCTTCATGGCGAAGTGGCAGTTTTGGGATGCTTTAACGAGCGATCACGATGTTTAATGGCAGTATACTGTATGAATTGCTTACCGTTCTACAGTTTAATGTTGGAAAGTGCACTGCTATGGGAATCACAGTAAAGTATATCTTTATGCATACACATTACAGAATTGCAACTGTGCGGATCAGCTAATCTATAGTATTTACGGTCCCATGTGAAATCCTGGGTATATCATATGTCACATCAAATATTGCCGCCCTTATCAACATGCGACACTATGTTTCAACAATTTTCTTCTTAGCGTTAGCGGGCTGTCTCGATAAAATAGGCGTACGAATTGCTTTAACGCCCGTGCGTCACGTTAACACTAAACATTTCAATGAAGGAAGCTAGAAGAGCTAACGGCACATGTTTTACTTTGCCATAGAATGCTACGGTAAATGTAAACTGGTAGTGTCGTTCGGGCGGCAGGGATGTCTGTGGATAGGTTATGTCATAGCGCTGGGAGAAAGAGAGAGACAGAGAGAGAAGGAGGAAGGGATAAAGGAACATAGGAGGTTAGCCAGGATAGCGGTCAGTATGCTATTGCGCAGTGGGGTGGGAAAACGGGCCGTAGAAACAGAGAAAGAGAAATGTAGCAGCTGGTAGAGACTTGCGTGTACAAGGAACATTTGTCGGCGTCCTTAGCGCTGTGCCCATCCATATATAAAGTACACCAGTGGCCTCATCGCCTTGTAAGCAGACAAGACGCGAATTTACTGTTCATTTGTCGTCATCTCAGACACTCGTCGGTCGTCTAAATGTCCCAGTGCCATGAAGAGTAATTGTCTTTGTGCCTTAAAATAGGGACCCTGCCGTGACAGGTGCTAAATCATTGCCGCACAACCGCGAGCGTCGCAAGAGGCGCTATCGTCCATTCCAGTATGTAAGGAATAGGCGCTTAAATGAGTACGTCTACATTCAAGATCAGCAGCGTTAGTTTAGGCTCATGATATCGGCAGATGTTCGCTTGCAGAAGGAAGAGGCAAGGCCAGGTCCCCCTTTATGAGACCCATATCTCAGACATTACCTTTTCTCGCAGATATCCTTGTTATCATCAGTGATGTGCTGCTTCAAAAGCAGAACACAATTCAGTATGAAGATGGCACGTTAGGTTATTTGCCGTGTGGGTTGAAAAAAAAAAACCTTTTTGTTTTCTGTTTATGGTTGAAAATGGGCATGGCGAAATGAAGTTGTCAACCACGCTGACCGTTCGTATTCCTTTTGTAATTCAGGCATTTCTTCTTGGCGGAGCGTGTGCCGGTTGTGCTGGTCTACCGCTGCCCATTCTATGCCTGGATCCCGCATCAGCATGCCATCTTTCCCCGACCCGTTTTCCTGGCTCATCTGTTTATCTGCCCGTCCGTATCAGCGTGGCGCAGCGATCAGTGACGTCACAGCTTCCAGAAGCTATAAAGCCTGAACTTCAATGCTCCAGGATCAGTGGGCATGGCGAAATGAAGTTGTCAACAACGCTGACCGTTCGTATTCCTTTTGTAAATCAGGTATTTCTTCTTGGCGCAGCGTGTGCCGATTCTGCTGGTCTACCACTGCCCATTCTATGCCTGGATCCCGCACCAGCATTCCATCTTTCCCCGACCTGTTTTCCTGGCTCATCTGTTTAACTGCCCGTCCGTATCAGCGTGGCGCAGCGATCAGTGACGTCACAGCTTCCCGAAGCTATAAAGCCTGAACTTCAATGCTCCTGGATCAGTGGGCATGGTGAAATGAAGTTGTCAACAACGCTGACCGTTCGTATTCCTTTTGTAAATCAGGTATTTCTTCTTGGCGCAGCGTGTGCCGATTCTGCTGGTCTACCACTGCCCATTCTATGCCTGGATCCAGCACCAGCATTCCATCTTTCCCCGACCTGTTTTCCTGGCTCATCTGTTTAACTGCCCGTCCGTATCAGCGTGGCGCAGCGATCAGTGACGTCACAGCTTCCCGAAGCTATAAAGCCTGAACTTCAATGCTCCTGGATCAGTGGGCATGGCGAAATGAAGTTGTCAACAACGCTGACCGTTCGTATTCCTTTTGTAAATCAGGTATTTCTTCTTGGCGGAGCATGTGCCGATTCTGCTGGTCTACCACTGCCCATTCTATGCCTGGATCCCGCACCAGCATTCCATCTTTCCCCGACCTGTTTTCCTGGCTCATCTGTTTAACTGCCCGCCCGTATCAGCGTGGCGCAGCGATCAGTGACGTCACAGCTTCCCGAAGCTATAAAGCCTGAACTTCAATACTCCTGGATCAGTGGGCATGGCGAAATGAAGTTGTCAACAACGCTGACCGTTCGTATTCCTTTTGTAAATCAGGTATTTCTTCTTGGCGGAGCATGTGCCGATTCTGCTGGTCTACCACTGCCCATTCTATGCCTGGATCCAGCACCAGCATTCCATCTTTCCCCGACCTGTTTTCCTGGCTCATCTGTTTAACTGCCCGTCCGTATCAGCGTGGCGCAGCGATCAGTGACGTCACAGCTTCCCGAAGCTATAAAGCCTGAACTTCAATGCTCCTGGATCAGTGGGCATGGCGAAATGAAGTTGTCAACAACGCTGACCGTTCGTATTCCTTTTGTAAATCAGGTATTTCTTCTTGGCGGAGCATGTGCCGATTCTGCTGGTCTACCACTGCCCATTCTATGCCTGGATCCAGCACCAGCATTCCATCTTTCCCCGACCTGTTTTCCTGGCTCATCTGTTTAACTGCCCGTCCGTATCAGCGTGGCGCAGCGATCAGTGACGTCACAGCTTCCCGAAGCTATAAAGCCTGAACTTCAATGCTCCTGGATCAGTGGGCATGGCGAAATGAAGTTGTCAACAACGCTGACCGTTCGTATTCCTTTTGTAAATCAGGCATTTCTTCTTGGCGGAGCGTGTGCCGGTTGTGCTGGTCTACCGCTGCCCATTCTATGCCTGGATCCCGCATCAGCATGCCATCTTTCCCCGACCCGTTTTCCTGGCTCATCTGTTTATCTGCCCGTCCGTATCAGCGTGGCGCAGCGATCAGTGACGTCACAGCTTCCCGAAGCTATAAAGCCTGAACTTCAATGCTCCTGGATCAGTGGGCATGGCGAAATGAAGTTGTCAACAACGCTGACCGTTCGTATTCCTTTTGTAAATCAGGTATTTCTTCTTGGCGGAGCATGTGCCGATTCTGCTGGTCTACCACTGCCCATTCTATGCCTGGATCCAGCACCAGCATTCCATCTTTCCCCGACCTGTTTTCCTGGCTCATCTGTTTAACTGCCCGTCCGTATCAGCGTGGCGCAGCGATCAGTGACGTCACAGCTTCCCGAAGCTATAAAGCCTGAACTTCAATGCTCCTGGATCAGTGGGCATGGCGAAATGAAGTTGTCAACAACGCTGACCGTTCGTATTCCTTTTGTAATTCAGGCATTTCTTCTTGGCGGAGCATGTGCCGATTCTGCTGGTCTACCACTGCCCATTCTATGCCTGGATCCCGCACCAGCATTCCATCTTTCCCCGACCTGTTTTCCTGGCTCATCTGTTTAACTGCCCGTCCGTATCAGCGTGGCGCAGCGATCAGTGACGTCACAGCTTCCCGAAGCTATAAAGCCTGAACTTCAATGCTCCAGGATCAGTGGGCATGGCGAAATGAAGTTGTCAACAACGCTGACCGTTCGTATTCCTTTTGTAAATCAGGTATTTCTTCTTGGCGGAGCATGTGCCGATTCTGCTGGTCTACCACTGCCCATTCTATGCCTGGATCCCGCACCAGCATTCCATCTTTCCCCGACCTGTTTTCCTGGCTCATCTGTTTAACTGCCCGTCCGTATCAGCGTGGCGCAGCGATCAGTGACGTCACAGCTTCCCGAAGCTATAAAGCCTGAACTTCAATGCTCCTGGATCAGTGGGCATGGCGAAATGAAGTTGTCAACAACGCTGAACGTTCGTATTCCTTTTGTAAATCAGGTGTTTCTTCTTGGCGCAGCGTGTGCCGATTCTGCTGGTCTACCACTGCCCATTCTATGCCTGGATCCAGCACCAGCATTCCATCTTTCCCCGACCTGTTTTCCTGGCTCATCTGTTTAACTGCCCGTCCGTATCAGCGTGGCGCAGCGATCAGTGACGTCACAGCTTCCCGAAGCTATAAAGCCTGAACTTCAATGCTCCTGGATCAGTGGGCATGGCGAAATGAAGTTGTCAACAACGCTGACCGTTCGTATTCCTTTTGTAATTCAGGCATTTATTCTTGGCGGAGCATGTGCCGATTCTGCTGGTCTACCACTGCCCATTCTATGCCTGGATCCCGCACCAGCATTCCATCTTTCCCCGACCTGTTTTCCTGGCTCATCTGTTTAACTGCCCGTCCGTATCAGCGTGGCGCAGCGATCAGTGACGTCCTAGCTTCCCGAAGCTATAAAGCCTGAACTTCAATGCTCCAGGATCAGTGGGCATGGCGAAATGAAGTTGTCAACAACGCTGACCGTTCGTATTCCTTTTGTAAATCAGGTATTTCTTCTTGGCGCAGCGTGTGCCGATTCTGCTGGTCTACCACTGCCCATTCTATGCCTGGATCCCGCACCAGCATTCCATCTTTCCCCGACCTGTTTTCCTGGCTCATCTGTTTAACTGCCCGTCCGTATCAGCGTGGCGCAGCGATCAGTGACGTCACAGCTTCCCGAAGCTATAAAGCCTGAACTTCAATGCTCCTGGATCAGTGGGCATGGCGAAATGAAGTTGTCAACAACGCTGACCGTTCGTATTCCTTTTGTAAATCAGGTATTTCTTCTTGGCGCAGCGTGTGCCGATTCTGCTGGTCTACCACTGCCCATTCTATGCCTGGATCCAGCACCAGCATTCCATCTTTCCCCGACCTGTTTTCCTGGCTCATCTGTTTAACAGCCCGTCCGTATCAGCGTGGCGCAGCGATCAGTGACGTCACAGCTTCCCGAAGCTATAAAGCCTGAACTTCAATGCTCCTGGATCAGTGGGCATGGCGAAATGAAGTTGTCAACAACGCTGACCGTTCGTATTCCTTTTGTAAATCAGGTATTTCTTCTTGGCGGAGCATGTGCCGATTCTGCTGGTCTACCACTGCCCATTCTATGCCTGGATCCCGCATCAGCATTCCATCTTTCCCCGACCTGTTTTCCTGGCTCATCTGTTTAACTGCCCGTCCGTATCAGCGTGGCGCAGCGATCAGTGACGTCACAGCTTCCAGAAGCTATAAAGCCTGAACTTCAATGCTCCTGGATCAGTGGGCATGGTGAAATGAAGTTGTCAACAACGCTGACCGTTCGTATTCCTTTTGTAAATCAGGTATTTCTTCTTGGCGGAGCATGTGCCGATTCTGCTGGTCTACCACTGCCCATTCTATGCCTGGATCCCGCATCAGCATTCCATCTTTCCCCGACCTGTTTTCCTGGCTCATCTGTTTAACTGCCCGTCCGTATCAGCGTAGCGCAGCGATCAGTGACGTCACAGCTTCCAGAAGCTATAAAGCCTGAACTTCAATGCTCCTGGATCAGTGGGCATGGTGAAATGAAGTTGTGAACAACGCTGACCGTTCGTCTTCCTTTTGTAATTCAGGTTAGCTACTCGCATTCTTCTGTAAAATCTAGTAATAGATTTCTTGTAGTTGTGCCATGCCCAGGCACTCTCCTGCATATCATGTACGAATGTTTTCTTGTGTGCGAGCTCCTTGTTTGCGGAGATGTTGAGTCAAATCCTGGCCCTGACATCGAGAGCACGCTAAGTGATATCGCGGCAGGCCAGAATGCAGTAATTCAAGCTATTGCAGAACTGAAATCCCAGTTGACGGCATCACAGGCTGCTTTAGTTGCAGTCAGTGCCAGGGTAGTGGAACTTTATAAACTTCTGCAAGAGGTTAAGCAGTCTACAGACCAAATTAGCGACATTAATAGTGCTATTGAATCAGTTCGCGGTTCTGTCAATCAGCAGTCCGAGAAGTTGGTTGACCTTGAAGACCGCAGCCGTTGTTCTAACTTGGTTGTTTACGGTGTACCTGAAGCGCCCGATGAAACAGTAGATCAACTAAAAGATAAAATCGTAAATGAATTATTCGAACAGAAGCTTGGGGTGAAATGTTCGTCCGTTGGTAGAATTCACAGGCTTGGTCGTAGTAATAACAAAAATAGGCCGGCTATTTTGTACCTGCAGGATTACAATGAAAAGCAATGCATTCTAAAAAATGCTAAGAAACTGAAAGGCACACGTATCTTCATTGAGAATGATTATTCCCGTCGCACTCTGCGCAGGCTTCTGTATGAGAGTGCAAGAGGAGATAGGGCAAATGGAAAAAAAAGTCTATTTTGTCAATGATAAACAACGGATTGACAACGACACGTTTGTGTGGGACGAGGACAAAAACGCACGTGTTAGGCTCCCTGCTCGACGCGTCTACGCGGATAGCAATTGACAACGACGTGTTTCTTGGCCACAGCATTTGCGCCTCTTAAACGTAAACGTACGAAGCATAATTAACAAAACTGCAGAACTAGAAATTATACTCCTTTGCCAGGACCCTCATATAGTAGTATTAACCGAAACATGGCTCCATGAAGAAATTAAAGACGAGGACTTGGTTCCTGGATCCTACAAAATATACAGAAGGGATCGAACTTCCCGTGGCGGTGGTGTGGCCGTTATTGTGAGCAAGAACACGACTGTCTCGTTACTAGAACAAATTGATAACCATGAAAGTTTGTTTCTACAGATCAACTTGTACGGGTCCTTGTTTAACCTTGTAGCAGTGTACCGTCCGCCATGTGCCACGTCGGATTTCTTAACCAAGCTTCATGAACATATTGTTAAATATTGCAGAAAGACCGTAATAGTGGCTGGCGATTTTAACCTTCCCAGCATTAATTGAAAGAAACTTTCATCACCTACTCTAGCGGACCAAATAATATGCGATACAATGTTAGCTTGCGATCTCGACCAAGCAGTTCACGTTCCAACACGGGTGCAGGGATCTGCTTCCTCTATTCTTGATCTAGTTTTTCACAGCAGATCTCTTCGAGACGTTGAAATAACCGTTGAAGAAGGCATTTCAGATCATCGGCTTGTGTGCTTCACATGTAGAACAGATAGTTCGGACAATAACGCGCTTAAAGAATGCAAATCCGTCAAAAATAATGCTAAAGCAAATGACGAGTCCGTTATCGATTACCTTGAACTAGCACTGGATGATTTCTCTGGCGATGTCGTTGACTATCTATGGCTGAAGCTGAAATCTATTTGCCACTTCTGCATTGATAACTTTATCAATGCAGCAAAATGAAGAAGGTTCACCGAAAAAATCCTTAGATCAATCGAGATATAATCCACCTCGTTCGAAAAGTAGATTCCGAAGGCAAAAAAAAATTTGGCCCAGTATTCGAAGAGTTAAAACAAACACTCACTAAAAAATTAGAGCAGGTAAGCAGTTTTATTGCTCCCACACTCTCACCCAATTTCTTAAGACTGACCCTGAAAAATTTTGGCGACATTTGAACTCTAAGAAGAGACAAGCTCTTGACCACCTCAAGATTGATGGTCAGATAATTCAAGATAAGCAACAACAGGCATCCAAATTTAATCATTATTTCCATTCTATCTTCTCTGAGTCTAATCAGTGCTCTCCGGTCATTGCTGAAGATGTGGAAAACGTAAATTCTGATTTTATAACATACGAGGGTGTATTTTCTATGCTCTTAAATCTAAACACAAAAAAGACATGCGGTCCTGACGGTATTTCGAATGCTTTCCTTCGTCGCTATGCCGAGTGGCTTTCACATTTTCTTGTTGTAATTTTCCACTCGTCCATATCTTGTGGTATCGTTCCATCAGACTGGCGGGTCGCTCGTGTTGTGCCTGTAATTAAGAAAGGTGACCCTGCATTACTATCAAACTATCGCCCTATATCACTGACGGTTACATCTTGCAAGCTTCTAGAGCATATTATCTCTAATTACATCACAGAATTTCTTGAAAAACGTAGTATTCTGTCTCCGTGCCAACGCGGCTTTCGCAAGGGGCTCTCTACCACTACTCAGCTTCTCTCCACCGTTAACGCTTTTGCCGCCGTTCTTGATAAAGCCGGCCAGGTTGATGTTATATTCCTCGATTTCAGCAAAGCCTTCGATAGGGCCTCTCATTTTGGTTTGATAACAAAACTAAGCAACTATGGGTTTCCACCTAACATTGTAAACTGGATCTGTATATATTTGAGCATGCGCAGACAATTCGTCGATGTTGAGGGCCATTACTCTGGATGTCTCCCCGTAAACTCCGGAGTTCCGCAGGGAAGTGTGCTCGGACCGCTACTTTTCCTGGTATACATTAATGACATAACAACATGCATAGACGATAGTGTGAGTATTAAATTGTTCGCGGATGTCTGCTTACTTTACAAAGAAATCAAAGATTCCAATGACCAGGTGATCCTGAGCAATAGTCTTACTGCGATTTCTGACTGGTGCGACACCTGGGAAATGAAACTTAATGAAGAAAAAACCGTTTTTATGCGCATCACCAACAAAAAAACACCCTCTAGCATATCAATACACTATTAATCAATACGCGGTCACTGAAACAGACTCCTTTAAATATTTAGGTGTAACCATTAACAATCGCCTTACCTGGTCGCAACACATTGATAATGTTTGTGCGTCTGCTTGACGTAAACTGGGCCTACTAAGACAGAAGCTGAAACATTCTCATCCATCCGTGAAACAATTAGCATTCAACACACTGGTAAGGTCGCGATTAGAATATGCTTGCGTCGTCTGGGACCCATTCACGAAAAAAAATATAAACAAACTGGAAAACATAAACAGGCTTGCCGTCCGCTACATATATAATTGTTATGGACGTTATGACTCCCCATCTCAATTGATAAATGAAAATAATATTGCCTCCCTAGAATCCCGTAGAAAGGTAGCACGTCTAACATTGCTTTTCCGCCTTTGGAAACGGGAACTACAACTTGATTATTCACCATGTCTCGAGCCGCTACCAGCTAGACCTACCAGAAATCATCACCCCGACAAGATAACCCCTATTTTCGCGCGCACAAATTGCTTTAAGTATTCCTTTTTTCCTAGAACAATAAATGATTGGAACTCTCTGCCGGCCGATGTATTGCTGTCTAATAACATACCACATGCCATTGAAAAACTGTATTTCAAATAAACGTAGGAGCGCGTGAGTACTTTCATGCGTGTTAGCCGGCGCATGAGAGAGATCACTTGTCTATCTTCGCTGCGTTATGCCTGAAAAAAAAAAAATGTATAAACTGGTACGAAAAGAAAAAGTCTTGCCTTTCAATTGAATCCCTTGCTTTGTATGCTTGTAGAAGGTGTTTTTTAATGTATTTAATATCATCCTTCCATGTATCTCATATGCTTCAATGTATTTCATATTTCGCATGCATTCTTTTCTTTGAACGTATTTAATTTCATTTCTGTATGAACGAATTCCCTCCTGCCTGGGCCACATGTTGGCCTGCAGTATTCTGTAAATAAAATAAAAATAATAGAAACAGCACCTCTCTTTCCCTAAACTTGACTCGCGACCTGTGCAGTGCAGGTGAAATGTAAATTAGCTTCTATATTTTGCTCTACAGTCAAGCAAACGGAAAAAAAATGACATGCTCAGAAATGTCGAAAACTCTCTGCGTACTCGCAGTGCCGTGAAATGGTTGCATTCAGTTGCCCACAAAGTATATCTCGACTGGAGGACAGCCTTGCTACGTCAAACTATAACTTTACTGGTAAATAGTGGTAGCACCGGCGTGTGCTAACTTTTTTTTATACTGGCGGGAAGGCCTGCATAGTGGCCGCCTAACCCAGAAGTCACTGCTAGTGAGTACGTGTGGTCTTCTTACAGTCGATAGCGTGGGACTCCAGCGAGGCGTCAAAGCGAGCCCTGGTCACACCGGTCGCACTTTCTCAACCGTCCTACTTGGCACTGCTGCTGGCTTACGAAGTCGGCGCCCAGCTCTTTGACTGCAGACTAGGCCTGCTTGCACAACCGTGCCTCTGAGCAGAGCCGGGTTTCAGTGGACCACAGGCGGTTCGTCGCACGTTGCTGCGTATGCACCGGCGAATCAGCCGATTGGGGTCGCCAAACTCACTACGCACTTGGTTGCCCAACAATGCGGGTAAAAGCTCGCCCACTGAATAACATGGAGGTGAAGGTGGCCTTCACGTACGTGCGCCCTCTATTCGGCCGCAAAGACGTTCGAAATTCTGCTTCGTCAGAACAAACATTCTCGGAGCAACACTTTGGGGGAAAAAAAGTATGAACAGGTGATGAGGAGAGCAATGGAACTATAGAAGGTAGATGAAACCGTGTGACTAGGTTATTTTCATTAAAAGCATGCATTAACAAAAAGCGTCAGTAGCTCAGCCAGGTACGCTTTTTTAATTTTCGACACGTGGATGGAGAGGCCTCTTGACCTATATGCTGCCGGCTGCGGTAATTGTGAACCACCTCGTTCAGACAGGATACCCGTGACATCGGCATACCATTGACCGAAGGCTCGCAAGAACAGACGCACACGCTGAGGTATGAAGGCTGGTTTCATGAAACAATTCCTTCGGCCAATTTGAATATTTAAAATAAACGTCGTTCTAGTTGGAAGCGTGAAAAGGGATATTTGCCGTCATTGCACGCACTGTGCATACATATCGTTTCTGTGCAATTTGGACTGCTTCCTTATTGCGCGACCGTGTCTTCTTTTTTGTCCAATGGCACTGCTTCTTCTGTGATCACGGCCTCCCTCTAGGTCTCTCGCCAGAAACTCCCACCACGAGCGACACGAGTCGGATAAACCCCTTCTGGCATTGCGTCATATATGCATGCTATGAGATACGCAACGCACGCTCGCTAAGAAGCGAGCACGCGAGCGCACGACGTCCGCAGCCGCGCGATTGCATCTGGGCCGCCTCGGTAAACACTTGGCAAGTCGTTGACTCGACGTGCACAGAGTGGTCGACAGAACGAGTCAGCGCTCGAGGGGGTTTGTCTGCGCAGCACTTGCCGCTGGCTCACTCGACGGCGCGTCTCCACTCAACTCACACACGCGGCGGCGGTGGCGCCTTCTAACCTGGTTACCCAAACGCCGGCCGCCGCCGTTGTCCCTGACACACACTCTTGGCCCAGACTCTTGCGCAGCGGCCATATCGGAAACCAGTTCAAGCAGTTCCGGGCCCCGCTTCCGCGCCGGGCCGACGAACTCCGCCAGCGCGGTGCCGAGCCCGGCGTGAACGCGCGCTTCTCTCTCAGCGTCATTGTTTTCCGGCAAGGCGTCGCCGTGTTGCAGTCCAAGGTTGTCGCAGAGGCGAGAGCCGCCCGGGGCTTTCCGCAGTGGTTCGTTGCGCGGCCGCAGCTATTGCGCAGATCGCGCGGATTATTGTGTCGGTGGGTCACCGATGTGGGGCGGCAGCTAGAAGCCCGCGTGAAACCACAGCAACTTATTTACAACGATATTACTGATTATTACTGTAAGGATACTGGTCACGGACCCTATAGGGAACCAGCGCTGGTCAGGAGGAGCTACGGCAGTTTGAATGTCATAGAAAAAAAATATATGCTGATGCCGTCCGATTAGGATTAGGGCGGCAGCCAGAAGCCCGCGTGGAACCACAGCGGCTTATTTACAACGATATTACTGATTATTACTGTAAGTACCCTGGTCACGGACCTTATAGAGAACCAGTGCCGGTCAGGAGGAGCTACGGCAGTTTGAATGTCATAGAAAAAAATATATGCTGACGCCGTCCGATAAGGGACGCAGGGAAATGGTAAAATATATTGAACGATGACAGACGCGCCCACGTATCAAAGCTCGATAACACCTGGAGCGCCTGAATAGTTCTTTAAGACTGCTGCTTCTTAGGCAAGTTGGAAATGCATACTGTGCTCGGGTGCACTTTGAAGACGAGGACAAAGTATGGCCACACATTTAGCTCTCCCGTATGTTTATACGTCTGTTTTGCTCCACAGTGTTTCATACAATTACTAGAGGGAACTGTGGCGCTAGTGTCTACTGGAGCTGCCAGCAGGGCAGTTCAGCCAGCTTAGGAATGATGAGTCAGCAGCATAGAAATGATGGGTAGTGCATTGATTTGCCTGAACTTCGTACTTCCGGCTTTAAATGGCTTCGTGATTTTGCAAAGTGATCGTTTTAAAGAAAGTACTGCGTTGTAAATAATTAGAGAAACATTATTAAAATTGTCTGACGGCAGGATTCGAACACAGGAGCTCGATCTAGAACAGAAGCCATATATCGAAACCACTACGGACAATATTGAAACCACTATGGACGAGCGGAACCACTGCCAGCAGAGTCCTATTAACTTCGGCATTAAAAAAAAGTATACATTGGTTTGAAATTTAGGTCAATTTAAGCCCAGGTAAAGCGTATTAAACGAAGCGACAAGAACGTCTGAAGCCCAAGCACGAAGATCAGACAAATCCATCTGCTATGCCCATCATTCCCCTGGTGGCTAAGCGGTCGCAGCGACAGAGTTCCCTCTATTAATTGCAGGAAACATTATGCCTAACTTTGTCCTCGTCTTCAAAGTGTACCCTAGCAAAGACCAAGCTTTGTCCGTGTAGCAATGCGCGTTCCGAGGAGCAAATGCGCTCCTACGTTCTAGCCAGTGCCCAGTAATGTCAGAGGCTGGAAAATGTGCCTGACGACGAGTGGTGAATTCGCAGACGCAAAATCGAAGCTCGACCTTGTAAAACTGTTTTGCTCACCCGCTAGGCGATGTGTTACGGCGCTGCTGTTACCACGCTTATTTTCAGCGCTGGTTGCCTATAAAGAGGGGAAGAAATTGTTGCGTTAAAGATAGCATACCGGAAGCAACTGAAAGACATGCTTACAAATGAACTGCAAAGGCTTATTTAACGTACTAGTCGTAAATTTATTATTTACCCTATCATTACAAGTTAGTTAATTAAGTAGTACACACAAAATAGTGGTAGTGCATTTTGAACCGCATAGTAATGCCAGTGCCAGTCTCTTCTGTTGAATCGAACATTAGGTCACGACAAAGTACCTCTAAACATACAGTTGTCTCAAATGTATCTATTAAGCACGGATGTCTGTTAATAGAGCAGAACATGATATTCTATGGTTTCGTGATTTTAAACAGTAGTTTTATCGAGCAGAATCTCTTACTATAGCACACCGATTTAGAGCAAGCGCACCTAATATCGAACCCAGTCGCCAGCTGTCGGCGCAATCCAATCTGGGCTGCCAATTTGATGATGGGCTGCTGACGGCAAAGCTATGGCGAGTGAACACGAGTGGCAAGAATGCGATAAGAACAGGCTGGACATTATCGCGTTTGTTCTTTAGTTCTTCCCACCAGTTCCCGCAGTTGTCCGCAGAAGGTGGCTGCCTCCAACAAGCGCTGGAAATTCTGACCTATAGCTTACGAACAATGGTAAACGGCACGCGCTTTGGGCAAAACCTTCCCTGCCACCACTGTCACTCGAACTCATGATGCATGCTGTAATGTGCACTTAGAGCGAAGCGCTAACCCCTGCGCTATAACGCAACTTTCGCAGTGTGTTATCGGGCACTGGGTTTTACGTGCCAAAACCACGATTTCATAGTGAGACATGCCAAAGTGGGGGACTCCGGACCAATTTTGACCACCTGGGGATATTTATAACCTGCCTCCAGTGCACGGGGGTTTTAGCATTTGGCCCCCATCGAAATGCAGCCGCGGCGGCCGCCATTCAATGCCGCGACCTCGTGCTTAGCAACACGGACTCTAAGATTGGTGGCGTCCTTGCATGCATTTCAGAGGCCACACCAGGAAATACATAGGTGGTGAATGTGTTCTCGTGCTTGGGCATGCACCTTGGAGTCAAAGACCTTCGCACAGGCCAGTCGCCCTAAAGAAACACAAACGTATCTTCACTGCCTCGTGGGCCGACGAGCGTTGGGGACGGTGTTCCATGCAGCGTTTGCACGGAGCGCGAACGACCGCCCGCTCGAACTGGAGACTACCGTATTTGCACGTAAATAAGGCGTCCACAAATGTAACGCGAGGGGTGACTTTCTGTATTTCTGAAAAAATAAAAAATATTACAAATATAACGCGAAATGATGCCGCAAAGAAAGACGAAATGACGCATAAAAGCGGATGCCCACAGCCCTATATATTCACAGTTACTGCGAACTGCCACCTCTATATAATGTGTAAGGACAAGGGCTGTTGGCTTTGTCAATGTTCTGGAAAACGGCATCATCCTCCGTGACACCCACTAACGTTAATGGAAAAAACAGCACTTCAAAAACATCCGTCTCTATTCCCCCCTGTGAAAGTGGCTGGACAGCCAAGCGGTTGCCGACGTCACACAAAAACCACTACTACGTCAAGCGCGCACGCTACGGAAGTGCAGCATACATCCTCACTCTTCTAGGCTCTCCGTCAAGCGCAGGCGCCTTATTGAACAACGCCATGTAGTACCGCTGAATGCATTCATTCTTTTCAGTAAAGTTCCTCCCTTTTTGTGTAAGTGGTTTGTGTGTACGTTTTTTTTTTCTTTAATATTTGCGATATTTTTGATATATGCTGGTATTTTTCTTTCACTCTTTGCTGATTCTTATTTTTGCATTGTTTACAGATTTTTTTTGTATGTACATGTATATTATTTCACTCTATGGATGCCTACATTTCCTTACTATATTTATGATTATTTCTTTTACATGAACATGTATTGTTACCTCGCACTGTTTGCTGCCAAAACTGCTTTAAAATATTAGGGTCAGGGATCCTGTCAAGCTGCTATTTCAGCAGCTTTTAATTCCTGTCCTTGCGTCTTTTTCACTGTTCATTGCATTTGTTTTTGTGTAACCGCTATCATTGTATGAAGATTGCATCATTGTATTTTAACATATCACTGTGTGAAATAGAATGCTGAATAAACCAAATGAAAACGAAATGAAATTAACTAAATGACTAATTAAAATTTAATTGCGTCAGAAAATGCATCAAGTACGACTTATACACAGAAGCTGCTGACACGATAGCATCGGCTTGTAATTCGAATATACGAGAAAATGCAATTCTGTTACGCGGTAACTCAAAATAGCTCTTTTCCAGCTGCCGTTTGATTTTAGGTGAGCACAGACCGGAAAATCCCGACCAACTAGAGGCTAACAGTTCGGCTGTAAAATGACTCGCCATCCCGGCTGTGCGAAAGCGGATGTCCAGCGAAGGTGTGGAAAACCACCACTATAACTGCTAAGGGGAGGGGGTATTCTTTATAAGAAATACGAAATCATTATATTGGCCATGAAGCGAGAAATCCGGCGTTAACATCCACTGTTACGCACACCCATGTGACCAAGTGGTGACGTCACGTTTGACGTGACGACGGAATGTGATCACGTCATCATCCCAAACGTCGCGGGGGAAGACGTCATCCCACCGCCGGTCGGGGGATGACAGGTATGACATCATCACGTCAAACGTTACGTTACGTGATAGCGGCATTGTCACGTCATGACGTCGCCTGATGACGTCACGTGAACACGTCATCACGTCAAACATGACGTCACTGTATGACGTCATTTTTCAAGTGATGATGTCACCTGGTGACGCCATGTGATGTCTCGTGGAGAAGCCGCACACTGCGCGCTTCCCGCTTCTTTGCACTGTCTCCGGGATCGGCCCACATTTTTTGTGTGAGAACCGCGCGCATGGACACGACTAGAAGCTAGCAGATTCGCTGTAAAATGCCCCGGACACAATCGAACACGGCAAAGCATTTCACGGATTGCGCGGTGATGCACCGCACGACTTCGAAGACCGCTCTCTGGACGCGTCTGCCAACAGCGCCTATCGTCTTGCGCCAGATCGCGATTAATACACCGTAATCGCATTGATGTGGCACTAATAGCGTTCCAAATAAGGAGAAGAAAGAGGGCAAGAAATGCACAGTGGCAGCTACCAGGTAGCCGCGAAAAAAAAAGAAAAAAAAAGAAACGCGTTATATTGGTGTCAAGAACTCGAATATATTGCGCGGGCGCCAATGCTGTAGTATACGCGTACACCAGAAAGAACATGCGCCTGAAGCACTATGATTGGCTGACGCGCTATGGTTCGCTGATTATTGGTAGCTATAAAACAACTCCGAACAGAAAGAACTTAAATGAAGCCATTCGTAAAAAGCAAAAGGCACGGTAGGAAAAAAAAAAGAAAACGAAAGTCATGTCTTTCCACTTGACCGGAGACGCCATACATGAAGTAGCAGGTTGATGTCCATAGCTTACTGTGACCATATGAGATGCTCGAACAATGACTTGGCGTGGACCATTGGAATTTTTAGGACAAAACACTCCTCCAGCACTCTGAAATTAAGGAAATGGCGCACTGAAGATGTTCTACTAACGAACGCACCAATTTAAAGAAGAAATTCAGACAAAGGGCGCAAGAAGAGTGTTTCCACATCCAATCCACCCTCGATGGTGTAAATTTCCTGATTGTGCGCGAAACAGAGCCTACGTGGTACTGAGCATACACAGAACACACCTTACGTTCTCTCGTACTCACAGTTGGCTGTTAGGTAACTTTGGTCCACTATTTCTAAAGCTCCTCAATAATTCGTGTCATCTACGTTTATTTTAATTAAACCCTAGAGCTTTACTTGACAAAACCACCATCTGGTCATGAGGCACGCCTTAGTGGGAGACCCCGGGTTAATTTCGAACACCTGAGATTCTTTAGCGCGCACCTAATGCACAGCAAACAGGCGTTTCTATTTTTTTTTCTTTTTTTTTCAGTCCGTCCCCACTGGAATGTGGCCACCGTGGCCCGGATCGAACCCGCGATTTCGTGGTCGGCAGTGCACCGCAATAGCCATTGAACTATCTTGAAGGGTTCTACATTTGCGAACCCAGCGGTTCACATATTCCATTGAATGCAAGAGGTCTATCGAATGCAAGAGAGGTAAAGGAGAAAAGGAGAGAGAGAGAGAGAAAAAAAAATAAAACTTCCATCGCTGCGCGTCATATCTTCGCATTCGCCTAGTACCGCATTGGCGCCATTCTCGTGATAGTTACGTTAGACGGAAGAAAAACGCTCTAACAACCAATGGACAGATCACGCACACGCTGCATGTTTTCCGGGATGTTTTGGAGCAATCGCGGTCGCCGTCGGTGTACACCGACGTGGGCATGCCCGCACGTAAACACATGTGGCCTGCGGCTTCGTCGCGTCACTTGGTCAGGTGGGGGGTGTACGTGTTCGTAAGCACGCAGCACGTTTATTAAGTCGTACCGAGACTGCGGTCTCTCGATGATCATTTGGACATGGGCCTTCGAAGGTTGTGTTCTATGAATACTCGCGAAAGGCGGCAGTCTCGAGAAACGCCCGCGGAATTTTTTTTTAATGCGAAGCTAGGATTGCCCAAGGTGGCTTATGCAAAACATTTCTCATATGTATATTTAAAACTAAAAATAAAAACTGATAGCATTGTGCATTTGTTGTACACAGTCCTTGGCAGCAATGTTTCTCAGTCTCCTCGTTCAGTGAAAATACATAGAATGTCACTATGTACGGACGGGGTCCGGTCGGATCAGAAAAAAGAGCCCTATAGTTGTGATTTTGGGTCCGTCTCAAATTTGAATATAGAATGCCTCCTATGTGATCGGGTCACCGTCAGCATACACATGGTTCATTTTTGTTGACGTTTTACCTTTCGATGTGGCCGCTTTCTTTTATATATGGTCTCGAAAAGTTTTTTTTGTCGGTTAAGGCGACCTCTGACATAACTGCCTTGTTAATGCGAATATTTTTGCGACAAAGGTCGAAGCTCGATCAGGAACACGAGCGTGCCACACTGCCGCATGTCACTCTGCGCGCAGCGAACACATTGGTAGCTTGACGAACGCTGTAATCACGCATCCGTGCGACAGCACCATCTTAATAATTAGGGATAAAAATCAAAACCCCGTGCTTTAATCTTCGAGAGTAAAGTGCTGATCCTGGCATCATGCGGACCATTTGTTAGGTTGCATTGAGGGCGCGTTAGGTTATGCAGAACTTCTTTATAGCCAGCAGGTTTCTAACAACGAAGGAGCTCGCTGTTAGTAAGCTCTGTTGTATCGGCACTTCCACTTCCGATGGCTAACGCTGCAAGAAGGATAGTCAAACGTATTTGGGCAGCAGTGGTGGCCTAGCGGTATACAGCATCCGCGTCGTATGCGGGAGGTACCGAGCTCAAATCCCGGTCCCGCCCGCCGGGAACCCACCTGTTTTTTCTAATGGGCAGAGATGTTCTCTGGCCTCATGCTCGACTCCCGTAGGGGTTCACATCTCGAAAGAGGGCCCACTAGAGATTTCAGGAGTTGTCTCTGGGCGCGTCTTGCCCAACCATAGATGGTCTTGTTGAAGAGCATTCGCCGCGGCTATGGGAGGCAAGTGCTGCCGCCGGGTACCTACCGGTAAAATAGGTAGAAGCGCCCTTCCGGCCTCGTGCTCGGCCATTATGGGACCTCAACGCTTCGGAAAGAGGTGTTTGTCCTCAACCCGAAGACGTCCCCTCCTAAATAGGAGCTTGGGCCGCCACATGAGAAACGGCCGCCATGGGAGCGGCCCAAACATCACTTTTTTTTTTTTTTTTGGTGCTCTCGAGGGTTCGACGGGAATTCAGGGCGCAGGCTCCCTCCCCTAGCGTATCACCCCTGAAAGAAGCCCAACGCCAGGCCGAGGTACGCTTGCGCCCATTTCAGTGGGTGCCCGGCGGCCGTGGGAATCGAATCCGCAGCCGAGGCGGGCGCTCTACCACTAGGCCACGGCTAGGGGGAGGTAGCTGACACACACACACACGCGAGTGTCATATTGTTCAAGTAATCCTGGAGCAAACACTGATATATCAAGCGTTCACAACAAAATCTAGAAATTTAATTGCGCACGATGTATGCTTCTTGTGCTCTTTTGGTTAGAGCTTATAATGCTGTCCCTCTATTTGCGTGCAGTGGCACTCTGGTAAATGTCACATGTACCATCGTATAGCTATAGCGTTCAGTTTATTTTCATTGCAGCTTTTTCGCTTGGTGTCGGCCACATATTTAGCTTTACAGATACAACCACAACGAGGGCAGCAACAACAACAACATCCACAACAACAACCAGCAAAAACAGCAACAGCAGCAACTACAGTGACAACAGCAACAACAGCAAGAAACAAATTAGCGATAAATATAGATGCAAGTTCGTCTACTAAAGGAGCGCGATAATACGAACAGCCAGTCGTTTACTCTTGCACAGAGAATAGAAGACTTTAGCGAGTAAAACAAATAAATACCCTCAGGACACGAACGGTAGGTTTTTTCCTGCTGGGATATTTTTTATTCACTGCGGAGATCACTATCGCAGATATATTGGAGAGATTGTAACCTGTTTGCGCAACCCACTTCTGAAGACCCACGAGCTTTCCGTCTAATTGCTCCGTGTACATTTTGTTTAATGCGTGTGCATGAAGATGATAACTGACCAGCGTTGCGAATAACGAGGTCGCGAGACAGATTACTGGAATTTCTCGAGCCACGCGTTCTACGACTCTCCAACCACCTTACACCGCCTGGAGAGCTGTCCTCATCTGGTACAGATTTCCCGACGCAGTCCCGTCCGTACCGCTGTGGATTCAAGTGACCAATAACAATACGACAAACAGATTTGCCCCCGATACGGACTCTTGAAATCTAGATCTCACGTTACTCGGTTTATTCGCTGTAACAGCCGAAGTGGTGAGGCCTATGAATGCGTTTAACGGACCTTGCAGTTTGGTCCCCCAAGTAGTCTATGAAATTTATTTTTGTCGTTCGTTTCTCAATTTTCTTTCACTTCGTTTTTCGTGCGGTGTTGCTTTGTTTGCGGGGAGGTTTGAAGAGGCGCCTCAGAACTGGTATGCTGTAAACATTTCATAATAAACAAGACTTGTGAACGACACTTTGGAGCAAATAACATCAGTTTAGAACATGTTACCTTCTGAAATGAAATTTTGTTTACTGCACACAGCCTATATAACCGCCTTAAGAGTCAGCTATGGCACAGTTTACCATATTGATATCCTTATGCATCCACTTATGCCTCGGTTGTTTGAGGTCAGTGTAAGGTCAATGTAAGTGTAACTTACATCACTTAATGTAAGTTTCCGGTTTTGAGGCCCTAACTTTAATTTTTATTCTATTGTTCTTCTACTTGTTACTGCTTGCTGACTTTTGTACGTATCCACATTTTTTTTTCTTTTTTATTGGGAAGGTACTCATGACTGTTTTTCACATTGGGACCTCCGATCGTGCAGTAATACTGCACTGATGTACATCAGCGCGGTATAAATGAATAAACTTAAACCATAATGATTTCGTTTCCTTCGAGCAATGGTGCCAGGCTTTTTCATCAAAAAGAAAGGAAGTAAGGCGAGCGTACTATGTGATCCGCTTGTAACTTCAGTATTCAGCATTCACAACTTATTATTCAGCCTATAACTTCAGCCACTTCAGCGTTGTCAACTTTAACGCTGACGCAATGCAAAAATTGCATAAAACTATCTAAACCGCACCTAACGATGAAAGCATATCACCGATATTGATTGCAACCATAAACGTACGCCTCTCGGAAAGTTCGGTATTGTAAAAATCTGAAATAAAAAATTTATGGATATCCAACACAAATGTTAGAATGTGCGTGAACGAAGCTTTCGCGAAGCGGGGACTATAGCGTTTATTGCCATCTGTGCAATGTGTAATCTCATGAAATGTTTATGCTTACGCACCTCGCTGGTCACAACTTTAAATGTGATGCAATGTTTAGGCGCTACACCACTCACAATCTAAGCCGGAATGTAGCACACCATGAGACGTCGACGCAGTGATGTCACCAGGACGAAGATGATGTTTGTCGAGGGAAGAAGAATGGTGAGGACAGATGCATGGTTAGTGAAGTATGACTCGAAAGAAAGGAGCCAGGTTGACTAGCCATATCCTCGATCGAAACGGAGCAGCCTGTAATATCAGTTTCATTTCTTGAGAATTATGCACGCTCGTTTTAGTCCATGGCGATGCCAGTAAAGTGCGGGAGGATTCGCTAAGAAAGCTTCGCTTTAACAGAAACAAAAAATACTGCTGGTGCTGGTGATGGTGCAGAGTCACGTGGGCGCGATCTTTCGCTCGCCGGCACGCGTACGTGTAGTTTCGTCTTAATGCTCGCACGATTCACATTTATCGTGGCTGAGCACTTCATAGAGCCACTGCGACGATTTCTACGAGAAATGAAACGCATGTAAAAAAGAAAAAGTGAAATCTTTCTGAGATCGCAAAAGATCTCACGGCCTACAGGCCGTGAGCTCTGTATTAAGATTAAGTATACTTAATTCCCACAAGAACAATCGCTGTCCGATGTGATACTAGATCAATTTGACGCCTTTTTATGCCATTGTTCAAAATAATTACAGCTTCACACAAAATATGAATGAAATCTCGCAGGTGGTGCAGCGTACTCAAATATATTGGTACCTGCGGTCCCAATAGGGATACTGCGTTTAATGTGTTGACACTACTATTGCGCGTTTCAACACAAGTTTTTGCGTAGAGACAGTACTTGAACTATTGCTATATGTCGTTGCTCAAATTCTCTTGTCGTCTCATTCTCGGGCTTATCCGTACTCCTAAAGTACTGCGTCGACCCACACTTCATGTCTTTAGCAGCGAGGACAGCGAGGAGCACGCTGTCGCAGCGCGCTGGATGCCCGCTGCTGGGTGACGTAAGCAGGACGTCATCTCGTGGGGCTCAGCTTTGCGCACGCTGCAGCCTACCAGTTTAGATTCCGCGCACTATGATAGCCGAAATTAGCCGTGCCGCAGTTCCACGGGTAACCGTATTTTTCCAGATCTACAAGTTGATATGGCTTGTACGGAGAGCTGCTTCAATTTCCCAATTACGATGAGCCCGCTGAAACTAAACATTTAAAAGTTAAATATTATTTTTGTTAATTAGTGACTAATTAGCACGTATCACTCGTCACCCCGTGACCGACATCACTGACGGTATGTCTCCGAAGGAACCATCTTTTTATTTCAAAACGGCTCGTATATAAATGTTACTTAAAAGCCTTCGTAGATACACCCGGTATATATACACACAAACCGCACTCACACACACACTAACACATACATACACACACGCGCGCACGCAGTAACAAATAAGCACACACACACACACACACACACACACACACACACACACACACACACACACACACACACACACACACACACACACACACACACACACACACACACACACACACACACACACACACACACACACACACACACACACACACACACACACACACACACACACACACACACACACACACACACACACACACCACACACACACACACACACACACACACACACACACACACACACACACACACACACACACACACACACACACACACACACACACACACACACACACACACACACACACACACACACACACACACACACACACACACACACACACACACACACACACACACACCACACTAGAGCTGATAGCGTTACCGTTACCGTTACTATGGCAGCGTTACCGTTATGCCACATCACATCAACGTTGTGTGGTGCTGCGGCGCCATCCCTTAGGTGGAATTCGGCACACTTTCCCGCCTCGATGTCGTCCCTCTAGGCCTAGCAAAACAACAAAGAACTCGTACCAACTCGCCCAACTATCAGTTCAACAAAGAACTGATCATAAAAAGTTCGGCAGCATGTTACGCTCCTGTAACACGTGATGGCGAAAGCCTGCTGAACTCTTGGTAATGCGGTGTCTCGCATCGTCGCGTTGCTGGTTTCGCAGTTCGACTTCTTTGGCTAGTTTTTGACGCTTAGCTGCAGCTTCACGCGCTCGTGTAGTGGCATCAGACTCGCGCCAATGACATTTCTCTTCGACGTTAAGTTGCATCCTCGCAGTAGGGGATTGAAACGTATGCCGTTCTGAGTGTTTTATGAGTGATTTCCATGAAGGTATGCACTGTTCGCTTCGCTTTGGTGAGCGCTTCTAGCATCAGTCATACGGGGGTATGAGCCATTGCATTTTTGCTTGCTTACGCGGTATGAGCTATTGAGAAGGTCACGTGTTTTTTTTTTGTTTTTTTTTTGTACCCCTCGACTAGACGCCGCCTTTCTATACGTTGTAATCGTGATTCCAGTGAATGTATGCTGTTGCGTTGCGCACCGCTTATCAGCCGGCGCCCAAGTCTGGCTCATCTGTTCCGGACGATAATCTGTTTCGCGCATGTGCGCTGATGTTTTCCCTCGCCCTTTGATCACGGCGTTCCTTTATAAAGGACTGCGGATCACGCCGTTGGCGGCTTCTTTTGTACACCTTCTTTCGGCAAGCATGCCGCATTAAAACTACGTTCTTCCTTCTCCCGGCGTCTTCTTCTCCCGGCTTGGAACCGAACTCGGCCAAACGTAACAGCTGGTGGCAGCGGTGAAATGGCGGACCCCCGGGAGCGCTGCGGCAGCAGTCGGTGAGGCTTTGGCTTTGTACTCTGGTACGCCGAGTGTTATAATTTCCAGTCAGGGAAATAGGAAAGGCGGCTTAGAGGACTTTTGTCACAGTTACGGTAGTGAACATGGATTTGAATAGCTTGCTAAAGGTAGATTTGTTGGCCGTAGCAGACGAGCTCGGCTTAGAGCTTAGCAAAGCTATTCGGAAACCCGAAATTGTGGGCAAAATTTCAGCCTGTGGGGCGAGTGCCGACGAAATTGCTGAAGCAGTTGATGAAGTGCAGAGGAAACGCAAAGTGAGAGAAAGAGAGGAGGAACTAAAACAATGCCAATTGGAGCAGCTAAAGCGGTCTCTGACCACTGAGGCAGAGCCGAGAGCCGTCAATTATGACATGAGAGGTTTTCTTCAGCCTTTTGTTATTGGTAGTGAATTGGGGCTCTTTTTGACAAACTTTGAGCGCACTTGCACAAGAATGGGCTTTGAGCTGACGTCCTGGCCTCAAAGACTTCTGAGTTTGTTGCCGGCGGAAGCCGCAGAAATTCTAGCTAGGTTAAATGCCGAAGAAGCGGAATGTTACCAGGACGTAAAAAGGGCCTTGTTAGCAAAGTACAAGTTGTCGCCTGAAGCTTTCCGGCTTAAGTTTAGGAAATCGGTTAAGAAGCCGAACGAAAGCTACTCAGAGTTCGCGTACAGGCTAGCAAGCTTCCAAGAAAATTGGCTAAAAGGTGCTGACGCGTTCGAGGACAAGGCAAAAATGTTTGAGGAAATCTGCCTAGAGCAATTTTGCTCGACGCTTCCTGAAAAACTGAGGGAATGGATTCTCGATAAGCCAGATGTGAGGACGGCCCGCAAGGCAGCAGAGTATGCAGATGACTACTGCGCAAAACGCCGTTCTTTTGACGCAGAAAGAAACATGCGAGGCGCACGAGGCTCTACAGCAGAGCAGAAGGAATTTAGAAAATCTGAGAAGAAAGATAACAATACCACAAAGCAGGAATCTTTGGATTCACAGTTAAACCAATCTTTTGAGGCGCGGAAGCCTATCGTATGCTTCAAATGCCAGAAACCAGGACACGTAGCTGCGGGGTGTCGCGTTCCAAAGGTATCGCCGATACAGTTCGTTATGGGGCAGGGCGAAGATTTGCTGCAACCTTACCTACATGACATGGAAGTTAACGGCCGAGAATGTAAGGTCTTGCGCGACACAGGTGCAACGTATGACGTGGTGCACTCTTCCCTAGTAAATTCTGGTGACTTCACAGGTGATTACGTGTGCTTAAGGCAAGCCTTGGAAGAAGGCACCCTGAGCTTACCAGTAGCAAACGTAACATTGAAAGGGGCGTTCGGTGAAATTAAGACCGAAGCAGCTGTCTCGGATAACGTAATGCCTCAGTGTCCATATTTGCTATCAAACAGAACGGCAAACGAATTGCTGAATGCAGGCGTAACACTTGATATGAACCCTGTAATGGTTGTCACGAGGTCGATGGCGAAAGAAACTGCCGCTCACCAAGAGCCGTCGTCACGCGTTGTCAGTGCCGAGGATCAAAAACGGGGTCAATCAGATAATGGCGATGAGGCAAGCTCAGACACGCATGAATCCGCCCACGAGGAAGGCGAACAGGCACCGTGTTTCATTCCACCCACGAGTTGCGATTTTCAGGCGTTATCTACCGTCGACAAAGCCACGTTGATCGAAGAACAGAAAACGGATTTAACCTTGACAAAATGCCGTCAAAGCGTCGCTAAGCAAGGTGCAGGCAGTGGCTCGTTCCATGAAAGAAATGGCGTTTTGTACCGCGACTTTCGGGGCAAGAAAGGCGCAAGCGCTGACCAAATCGTGGTCCCTCTAAAGTACCGCGAGAACATACTGGAACTTTCCCATCGGGCAGGCTGGTCTGGTCATCTCGGAATTACCAAGACAAAAGCGAGGCTGCTAAGCGAGTATTACTGGCCAGGCTGTTTTAAAGATGTGGAGGAGTTTGTTCGTAGTTGTGACGTTTGTCAGCGAACTGGGAGACCACACGAGAAACACAAGGCCCCTATGACTGCAGTTCCTATTATTACTGAGCCGTTTCGTCGAGTCGTAGTGGACATTGTGGGGCCCTTGCCAGTGACGAAGTCGGGATATAAATATCTTTTAACGATGGTGTGCCCTGCAACTAAATTTCCTGAGGCAATGCCGCTGCGCTGTCTTGCATCAGCAGAAATAGTAGACGCCCTCCTTTTGATATTTTCCCGCGTGGGTTTTCCGAGTGAAATACAGTCGGATCTCGGCAGTGTCTTCACGAGCGAGTTAACAACGACCTTTCTTAACAGGTGCGGTATCAAGATACACCACAGTTCTATTCAACATCCGCAAAGCAACAGTGTAGAGAGGGTTCATTCTGTAATGAAGCGGGTATTGCGGGCTTTGTGCTATGAGAAAAAAAAAGAATGGGACGCCGCGTTACCAGCTATGCTTTTTGCCTTACGTTCGGTGGCACATGAATCGACAGGTTTTAGCCCAGCGGAGCTCGTGTACGGGAGGGCGCTGCGCTCCCCGCTTAGGCTAATTCGTGAAAACTGGGAAGAGAAGGGTAGCGACCCGACTGTGGTCGAGTACGTTTGCAACCTACTGCAGCGCCTATACGACACGCAGGCTCTAGTGGAAGCTAATATGCTTGAAGCTCAGACAAAAGCAAAAAAACGCTACGACAAAAACAGCAGTGTGCGCCAGTTTCACGAAGGGCAGAAGGTGCTCATGTTGCGTACTTCTAAAGCTAACAAGTTGGAGGTACACTGGGAAGGCCCCGGTACGATACAACACAAACTTTCAGACACAACTTACGTTGTTAAACTGCCAGGTCGTAGGAAAGAAATACGTATCTATCACAGCAACCTCATGAAGCCCTATGTAGAACGTGTGCCGGTTGTGAATTTGGTGTTAAATCAACCTGAAGTAGAAGCTGAACTTCCTGACATTCCCCGTGACATGACTTGTTTTTCTGTGGATGAAATCCTTAATTTGACAGCAGACAGTGCTGCTCTAAGTGAAAGCCAGCTTGACGATTTAACAAATTTGATAGCTGAGCACAGACACGTGTTCTCAAAGGTACCCGGTCGTACCACTCTGACGACTCATGATATTGAGCTTACACCAGAAGCGAACAACCCAACGTTGCACAACAGGAGATGTAAAGCTTACAGATGTTCACCGCGCCATGAAAAATTGATGAGGGAGGCAGTTGATCAAATGCTAGAGCTTAAAGTGGCCGAACGAGGTGAAGGAAGCTTCATGTCCCCAATGATAATTGTAGAAGCTAACGGTAAAGAACCGCGGCCGTGTATCGATTACCGTAAGCTTAACTCTGTAACTGTTACCAAAGTGTATCCCTTACCGCACATAGAAGACTGCCTTGAAAAGGTGAGCAAAGCTAAGTTTATCTCTACGCTCGATTTAGTGCGGGGGTACTGGCAAGTGCCGCTAACAGAGCGAGCGAGTGAATTGGCTGCCTTCGTGACGCCTTTCGGCACGTTCCGGCCTTTGGTTCTTCCCTTCGGTCTTAAAAATGCCCCCTTCGCCTTTTCGAGACTCATGGATCAAGTGCTAGCTGGAGCGGAGGCATTCGCACTACCGTATCTCGACGACATCGCAGTATTCTCAAATACTTGGCCGGAGCACGTGAACCATTTGCAGGAGGTTCTAAGTCTCCTTGGCGAGGCTGGCCTAACTTTAAAAGCCCAGAAGTGCAAGTTAGGTCGCTCAGAAGTCTGCTACCTAGGTCACAGATTAGGTCAAGGACATCGAAGTCCACTTGATTTAAAGGTTCTGCCAATCAAGGAATTCCCTCAGCCGAAAACGAAAACTGAGCTCCGTACTTTCTTAGGGATGGTAGGCTACTACCAACACTATATCAAGTGTTTCTCGCAGGTTGCTAGCCCCCTTACAGATTCGCTGAAAAAAGACGCTCCTACACGTGTGCAATGGGACGAAGCAAAACAAGCGGCCTTTAATTCTTTGAAGGTAGCTCTCACCGCAAAGCCCGTCCTGGCGAGCCCAGACCACTCGAAACCTTTTCTTGTGCAGTGTGACGCAAGCGAAAAGGGGATAGGTGTAGTTTTGAGTCAGGAAGACGAGCACGGGCATGAGCATCCCATTTTGTATGCCAGCCGAAAGCTGTCTGCTCGTGAACAAGCTTACAGTACCATAGAAAAGGAATGCGCGTGCCTCGTTTGGGCTGTAGAAAAACTTTCCTGTTATTTGGCTGGAGCAGAATTCATTTTCATTACAGATCATCGTCCGCTCACGTGGCTTCAACAGATGTCCAACAAAAATGGCAGGTTGTTACGTTGGAGCCTCAGTTTGCAACCGTACGCGTTTACGGTTAAACATAAGAGAGGATCGCTGCACGCAAATGCAGATGGTCTCAGCAGGGCTTTCTCTCCCTCGGCGCCGGTCGGCCTAGTGGCACCAAAGCCTTGATTCAGTATTCGCATAGAACCGTAACTGTCGCAAGTCCTCGACAGCCAATTTTGTTCCGATTGGAAGGTTTCCAAAACACTCTGCGTATGAGGGTCTAGCCTGGCCGCACTCGGCAGTTGTTTGCGGTGTTTGCGGCGGTGCTTGCTGTATCGCCTATGCCCAGGACCCTGGCCCGGGATTCGTGCCCTCGGCGTCGCCTGCAGTTTCCTGCCACGCCATGCACTCCACATTTCCGCACATCGGCCTGAGACCACCGGACCCTGCGCGCGTCCGTAAAGGACGCATCCTTCGACTTGAAAACCGAGCACCGAGTCATCTGTCCTCGGACGGTCAGACGTCACTTCGCCGGATCCTTGAACATCGGTCGCCAAGTACTTTGGCGCTTCTGTGCACCTCGGACCTGACCATCAAGCGCGCAGCCGGCTGAACTGGCGAAAATCTCCGAAAGTGCCGTTACATCGAAGTCTTCGATGAACCTTTCGCAAAAACCAGTGCGTGTGAAGCCTTCTTTACCCCCTTGGTGCTCTTCCGTGGGGAGGGGCTGTTGCGTTGCGCACCGCTTATCAGCCGGCGCCCAAGTCTGGCTCATCTGTTCCGGACGATAATCTGTTTCGCGCATGTGCGCTGATGTTTTCCCTCGCCCTTTGATCACGGCGTTCCTTTATAAAGGACTGCGGATCACGCCGTTGGCGGCTTCTTTTGTACACCTTCTTTCGGCAAGCATGCCGCATTAAAACTACGTTCTTCCTTCTCCCGGCGTCTTCTTCTCCCGGCTTGGAACCGAACTCGGCCAAACGTAACAGCTGGTGGCAGAGTAAAGGGGGTCCTATTGCAGCTTTTGAATCCGGGACCCCCTCCCATATATGAATACCCTGTATTCTTTCTTATTGTCACACGACAACCGGTTGATTCTCATACACGTCATTATTTATCAGTTTTTATTATATGTACTATAGTTGTCACGTACCATCATAGTCATAATACAATATTTTAACATTTATTATTGTAACATAACACGATTGAAGTGACCTCACCGTCATGCCAAATACTTGAACATAGCAGGAATTCAACGCGGAGCATTCTCGAAGCACCATCCTCACTTGACGGCAAAGCACAGAAACTCCATTCGATGCCTTAGCGGGATTCTACGCTTGCAGTTTCTCCCCCAAAATCTTTCTGCTCCTTTAGTGTCTGCCTCAAGCAATGAACATTACGACCCAACGCACGTAACTAATGGTTTCTTTTCATGCCACCTCCGTAGTATTGGTTTTGTTTGCGTTGCACGAACCACCATCTGAAGGAAGCTTCCTTCATGCTGCATCCATTTGTGGGCGCCTCTCGGAACGTATAAGCGCGCTCGAAGCCCTTCCGTAAGCACAACTTCCATCCCGTTCTCGAATCCATCAATTTTCCGGAAGCTTTCGTTAAGCTGAATCCTCCTGTGCTAGCAGCGACTGGCACCGACGGGTCGATAAACTTTTCGGAAGCCCGGTGGAAGAGAAACGCACCAAACTTTCGCACCCTAGAATTCTTCAAGTTGGTTAGCCATCCAGCCTTAGGTATGTCATCATGCGCGCAACATCCAGACGCTGCTGTGTCAGGAACTGTCCCGGACGTTTTTTTTATTTCCCGTCCTGCACTGTGATGCTTGTTTGCTTTGTTTGATTTCTTCTGATTTTTCATTACTTCACTTTCTTGCTGGGAAGGCTGTTAAGAGTAACATCATCCAGCTTTTGTGATATTTGACGCGGGTATATCATGACGTTTGTTTGGCTCAAAAAGCCTACTTTTCCCCACCGAGACACAGTATTATGCCCGCACCATGCAAGACGCCGTGTCGTAGTAACATTGACCATCGTCCGCTTCAATGTAGGCTTTGCTGTTGTCGTTGATGTTGTCGCTTGAATGACGTGTACGGTCGACGAGCCAGCTCCCGCTGCTTCTAGTAGCGAATAAAGCATGGGGTTTTAGTGGTTATGTGTAATCTTCCTTCTCAAATCATTTTTCAGCTCATGAAAAGCCGTGAAACATCTGAACATTTTTCATGAATGTTCGAATAGCTTGAGATATTATTCATTTTAATGTTTTAGCATATCTCGAAGGCTCGCTCTTTCCTTTATATCCTAGGATAGGGCAGGCACTCGAAACATGGCCTCCATAATCACGGGGCCGATTCATTGTTTTTTTCCGTCTCCAAAATGCAGATATTGTGGACACCATGATCAGGATGATGTAGGGTGAGAATGGCTAACAAAATGGTCATATTGTTTCAATTCAAGATACGCTGTATCAGAGAAGTCGTACACCAAGTTTTTAAATGCCTACGCTTGGGTAGTGGATGTGCTAGTTTCCAGTGACGATCGAGGCCGGATGTCGCTTCGTATTAGCATCGTTTATTATTAAGGCGAAAGCCTCAATTGGCTCATACCCCCGATGGCCTTGAAAAAAACGCGTCCTTCGGTCAAGTGGTACAAAAATTGTGATCATCAGCAATGGCTCATACCACGCTATAACCAAGCAAAAATGCAATGGCTCCTCCCTTTCGTAATACAGAGGCTACAAGCACTGGGCAAAGTGTAGCGAAGAGGGCATACATTCATTGGAATCATGCGTACAACGTGCAGAAAAGCGGCGTCTAGTCGAGTGGTAAAAAAAAAAAAAAAAACACGCGACCATCTCAATGGCTCATAGCCCCATAAGGCTGAGGCTGCAAGCGCTGAACAAAGTGAAGCGAGCACTGCATACTTTCATTGAAATCACCCGCACAACACACAGAGCAGCGTACGTTTCAATCCCCTGCTGAAAGGGTGCAACTTAATGTGGAAGAGAAACATCATTGGCGGGAGTCTGACCCCGTTATACGAACGCGCGAAGCCGCAGCTAAGCGTCGAAAACGAGCCAAAGAAGCCGAACTGCGAAAGCAGCAACGCGACGATGCGCGACGGCGCATCACCAAGTGTGCTGCAGGCTTTCGCCTTCACGTGTTACAGGAGTGTAACACCGCTGCTGAACTTTTATTTTCAGTCCTTGCAATAAAGTACACGTTATTTGTGATAAACGCGGCCACATACTCGCGATGCTTTTACTCCTTGTTTACTCCCATCTCCAGCTGTAGCTTCCAACTAGTGCTTCACCACATACCACATGTTAAATTTTAAAAAAATTGTTTAATGCACACGAAGACACAGCCTGTTTTCGTATATTCAGCTTTGAAAACATATTTTACCACCTAAGAGATTTTGCTTCAATAACCGAAGCAAGCAAAATAGGATATGTTGTCTTTTTGACTATTTTTCATGGGGGAGTTCATCCTCGCAAAATTAAGATGCGTGATTATCACTCGTCTACTTTTGCATGACTCCGTTGGGATTAGAGGAAGGTGGGTAGGAGATTTAACGAGGTCCGTCAACAGCGAACCATGAAATTTATCGGTATACCGTGGGGCACCTTCGTCTCCTTGCAATAAGCAGGTAATACTCCCCGGACGAGGATGCTTACTCTCTCTCTCTCTCTCTTTCTCCCACTTTCTCACGCTAAGTAGATTACGTGCGCGAAGGAAATTCTTGAACCGTTGCGTACTCACGGGAGTTTAGTACACCTCAAGAAAGCACTATGTTTTGCTTCTACTTATCGTGTGCCTGAGCTTTTTCTAAAAGCTTTTGGCTTCTTATGTGTCACAGCTCCCGGCAAAATTACTTCCCTTTCAAATTTTACTCACTTCTTAAGCAACGCATAAAGTATTCATATAGTATAACGCTATCAGAAGATTAGAGAATATTTAGTGTCCGGTTACTTGCTTCATGACATGCTTCAATCTCAGAAGCAAAACATCATAATGGCCGAGCCATCGCTCAATTCAAAATCCCGAAGGTGCGGGCTTCACAATATATTCTCAGCTGTGTTTATAATATAAAAATGCAGCAGATTGGGTTCGCGCCGTGTATCCCGTCTCTGCACGAAGAGTGTTGAGAAATTACATACTTTGGAGCGCGAGTGGCGGATATGACAAAACGATCTCATGTTTCGATGTGTTCGACGTAAACCGGCATTCTAACGCACCAAAGGCACTTATCTTAATAAAATAAAGTGTAGTTATGAGTCGCCATACAATGCCCACGGTGCGGCATGGTGCACCTTGAACGCCAAAAAACACCCACGGTTTGAAACCATGGTGGTGATCCCTAACGTATTTTCCAGCTACTCTGGTGTACCTGCTCATCAATCCCCAAGATGTAATCAACGATGAAGCACGTCCAATGTCGTTGAAACGTGTATATATACAGGTCCAATCCCTTCAAACAAATTTGGCCAATTAATTAGGACTCTCATATCGTGCAGCGTGCTGTAAAGGAAATGATATATATATATATATATATATATATATATATATATATATACGTCATTATTACCCCCAAAACAAAAACGAAATCATTTATTGATTTGTATATCGCGATCAGTCGGCAGACGTTAACTTTTTGAAGCCACCCATGACTGCAGTATATTACTGCTCTTGCAAGGTAGGCTCCTTGATGCAGCACAGTTTGAGGTTTGAGATTTTCACACGTTATGTCATCGGGCTTGTACATGTTAGAATCTTTGGGGCCTCATTCACAAAAAAAAAAAAAAAAACTTGGTCGTCTCATCGATCCGCGTTGACTTCATCCGAAATGCCAAGGGGGATTTTACGCCATCTTATAGGAAGCTTTCAACTGCTAGTCATGCACAATCTTGTGGCGTCTACAATTATGAAACGAAAACAATTACTATCTATTCATAGAAATATCAACAGCATAATCAACATCGTATGGCTTTAAACTACAGCAGTGCGCCAATGTATGACACTGAATATCATACTGTGTTGCGGCGCAAATAGGTAAGAGAAAACACTTTACATTAAATACGATGGTAAAATAGAATCCTTGAGCCAGATGTAAGAAAACATTTTCTCCCCTTGACTGATGCAAAGGTTGACCACCAAGCAAACAAGGAAGCCGATGGCAAGGAAAAAACTTTGGTTTCATAGCAGATGACGAAAGCAAGTTTTCGCTGAGCCAATGCATCACATATATATTTTGTTCATTGTCAAAAAGTGAGAACTGCTCAGAAACATTTCTTTAGTATATGTATTTGGTGTGTGCGCGTAAACTTTAGAATGGTTGCCACTTTACTTTCTCTATTATTAGTTTCGAACTTTTCCATTGTTTTATACACCTGTCAAATAAAATAAGAGACGTAGCCGACGCCGTCTGCAGGCGCCAACAGGTCTTTGAAAACACGTAATAGTAATAAAAGGTGTTCAAATAAAGGCGTCACGTCTTGGTGGTGTCGGCCTTTCCTTGCGCCGACCTGGTCGTAAATGTCACGGAACGGTTTAGAATCCGGTCTGGTCCGCCGCTGTACGTTGCCCGCACTTATTATAACTAGCGTGATTTAGGCAAACATGACGGTACGTCATGCCGGGCTACAGGTGGTGCTAAGAGCAAAGCGTTCGCTGCTATAAAGCATCATCACATGACATACCTACACCATGCAGTAGGTATGCACCATCACACAATGATACCCAAACATTGTAAGATGGCTCACAAAATATCGCGTATTTATCCTTTTTTTTATTTCGGAAGGACTGTGGCATCATCTTCGTGAAACAAGATATTGCAGATGTGTTTCTCTAATTCTTGTGGGCAACATGACAGAAATAGCATTAAAAAAGAGAAAGAAGAAGAAAAGAACGAAAGGAGAGGCGATGTGATGTCATTGACGGCCACGGAGTAAGATGACGGCCTAAGAACATAAAGCACAATTCCGAACTCTATTTGTCCGCAAGCGAATCAGGGTCCACATATGAGAAAGCCTGTAGTAAGCATGCTTTTTTACAGCAGCGTCCTCCTCGATTGCGGAAAGATTTAAAGCCTGAATAATTTTCTAGGCCCAGTTTCGGATGACGTACAAGAATTGCCATTAATTCCTTGGAAAAACCACTAGCGCACTAGCTTTCCACATTGTGGACATTTAAAACAACGCTTTTCAAGGTATAGCTTTCTTTAGCTCAAGTCGAAGGAGAATACTAAAATTATCACTGTATTCTCTTGTCGTTTGGCTCATTTTAATTTCGTATAGAAAGCGCTAAATATACTGTGTTTGGCAGTTTTCCACGATTTCGATTTGGATGTGGCAAGAAATTGCCGCATCCAAGTGCTTCAGACCATCGTATCCTAAGAGGCTTTCATAGAGAACTGCGGAGTGAGAGCTTCGTGAAATAAAATTGACAATTAAACTCCCGCCCTCAACTTAAAGCTCACAAAAGGAAAGTCATATATAATATGGATTAGTAAGCACATAACACATATTGACACGTGTAGAAGATAGCATTAGCAAATCACGCGGCCGCGGGGCATGCACCCACTGTGGTGTGCTCAATACACCTCAGCCCACCTGCAGGAGCTTGGAGTTTTCTGTGGTGCCGCATTTGTCACTAGAGGATCTGAGAAGCAAAGCGCAGACTCTCAGAAGCTCACTTTCACGGAAAGGCGGTCACCACAAGCAGATGGGCGCAAACACGAGCGCAGACGATAGCGATATTTAAGAGTTCTCCATTCAACCACCAATTAGTAGACTGATTGCTGGCCATGATGTACGGCGTTTACAAAAAGAATAATGCAGCTTCAATACGGTATGAGAACATGCAGCTTCAGATGTTACTCTCTATAACATTTCCAAATATATATCAGAGCATTTACGAGTTTGCTTCTTGGAACTATAATGCTATAAGTGCTGGAGGCGTGCAGATGACTGGTGTGGGACCTACCTGAAGAGTGCGTACACAAAAATAACAGCTTGAATGAGAAAACTATGAAGCTCTACCTGTTCGGTGGCAGCGAAGTTAAAGAATCGGGCTCCTTTGCTCAAGGTCATTGGGTTCAATCACCGTCTAAGCAACTGAAGTTTTCAGGTTTTGAGTATCGCCTGTTTCCGGTAAGAAAGAAAAAGAACTGTCAAAAATGATCTCGGCAGTAGGCTATAGTTTAAATTATGTATTGACGACCCCTTCATAAGGATAGCTTGAAACTTGTAAGTCCTAAGGCTTATTTCTCAGGACAGTCTTCCCAACTTGCGGGAGAGGCCCTATGGCTGAACCGTTCACGTGACCCAAAAGTAATTTCTTAGCCTTTTACTACTTCCTCTTTTTTTTTAATTCGGCAACTTAAAACCCTATAGTTCTTACCAATCCTCTTTTACCAGGTAAACTATATTCTATAACGTAATTAAATATATGATTTCAACATCTACTGCACTGAATGACGAGAGGACGGGACACGTTCCGGTAGATAAGGATAATGTGAACGGAAGTCTGCCTGGGTCATGAGAAGTTCAAGACTGCAAGCTGCACTGCAGGCTGCTAATAGCGATTCAAAGAGCACTTGAATGCGCGGTTATTGCAAAGGTAAACCATCACTGCAGTGCTCTGCTATAAAATATACCGGTGCGTATCCAAGGATCGATATGAAGAAAGACACGAAACACTACACCTTAAGTCCGTAAGGATTACAGCTGAAACGCCTTCGGCGATGGAAAAAAGAAAATTAGCACCGCTAACACATACAACAGCTCGCTGTCACCGGCGTAATACTTGCTCATCCCATCTGATGGTCCTCGTGTCCACGCCAAGGGGAAATGAGTGCTACGAAGATGCTTTGTGGACGGAAGAGAAAATAACAAAGGTGGGCATGGTTTGGCTTCAGCTCGCTATTCGCGGTGGAGATGAGGAAATGCGCTTCTATTCGCCAGGGACACGATGCGAATCTACAGTTTTATTCGTTTAGATACTTTTTTCTTGTGTACGTGTGTGCGTGCTTTGGAGGGTGGAAAAGAGAAGATAGCCAGATACATGCCTGTAGAGCGGAAGGAAATGGTAGTGGAGAGGGGTGCAAGACTAGAAGAGGCAAAACATAATAGCTGGATTGACGCCATATCCAGAGAGCGCGTCGAACAAAGCCGCTACTGCGTCCACGACAGAATGGGACATTCCGGTCGAAATCGAACGAAGGCCGACGCGAGTTGTCGACCTTTTATATCGATTTTGTTTGTCGCGTTTTCAGCCTACGGCTCTCGTAAATTGCAGTCCAGCGTCGTTCGCGGTGACCCATGAACCTCTTTTTCGCTCTTTTGTTGATGCCTACGCGCATGTCTCCATTTTCTCCCCTCAGGAAAAAGAACCAATCCGCTGTTCTTTCACACCCGTCTTTGCACTACAGGCGCGTAGCATTCGTTCTGCCATACCATTCGACTACGTATGATTGCCTCATGCTGGACGATGACTTGCTTTTATGTCTGAGAAAAAAATTGCCCCGGCGAAACAGCATTCTTTGACGTTGTCCGTTTAAATCCTCTTGAAGCCGGTGTTACCACCGCAATATATTTTGGTTGCAGAATTGAAGCTTACAGTCTAGCTGAAACTGCCAAGCTTTAGAAACATATGACCTATAAAAGAGTTTTAATTTCTGACGTCCCATACTTCGCTGAATCCCGGCGAGCATACCCACTCATGTGTATCTTGCAATGAAGGCTCCAGACCCATGACCTGTGTTGAATAAAATCTATATGACATTGCGCGGTGCCGTGGCAACTTTGTGGTTGGCTGTCACGATTTTGCGACCAATGAATTTCGGCAGAAAAAGCAAGTGCGCAAAGTCACAAACTTTATTAAGCGTTTACAAGCCATTAGACACCTAAATATAAAAATGGTAGGAGTGGGCTAATATTCAAAGTTTTTAATACAAGTTGCGCTGCTGAGCACGAGGTCGCGGGATCGAATCCAGGCCGCGGCGGCCTCATTTTGATGGAGGCGAAATGCAAAAGCGCCCATGTGCTTGCGTTGTACACGTTAAAGAACCCCAGTTGGTAATAATTAATCCGGAGCCCTCCACTACGACGTGCCTCATAATCAGAACTGGTTTTGGCACGTAAAACCCCAGAAAGAAGAAGAACATATCGTATATTATACACAAACAATTCGCATTCATACAGAAGAAGGAACTAGTCGGTATTTTCGAATATTTGAATTTAACAAAAAAATTTACAGTCCCCTTAGCATACGCCAAAGAGGGTAAAAGCGAAAGCTTGCGCGCACAAGAGACATTCGTTAAATTACTTGACATTGTCATTCGAATGCATTTTACTTCTTTTTACATGTTTGTTACAACCAAATGTCGCGGGTTCGAGTGCCTTAATTGACGCTACCCTAATTAACTGCGCCTTAAGTAACCTCGCCCTAATTAACACCAAAGGTCGTAAAGTTCGAGGGCCTTAATTAACTGCATATTAATTAACTGTGCCTTAACTTCGCCTTAATGCTAAAGGTGGTGGGTTTGACTCCCAGAAGCTCGAGGGTTCGACGACCACCTAAGGTCATGGGTTTGAGTGCCTGAATTAACGCTATCTTAATTAACATGGTGACGACGGTGACCCGCGCACCATCAGAATGGTTGCGTGAGCGTTTGTATAGTATAGGTAAGACACGATGCCGGGTCGGTGTAGTAAGTGAATTACTACAGCGAGTCGTCATCGTGTACGATTTCACTTCGACGACACTGTTTTCGCTCAAGTACGTTGAAGGTCGACTGAACGATGAGATGTATAAGGCTTTCGCCTTAAAATTGCCAACAACCGATCGGTAAAGTCTTGTTACTCTCCTCCATCTGCTAAACAACGTATCCCAAATTATGGAAAGTGAAGTAACGACAAAAGCTTTAGAAGGAACGGAGAAATAAAACTGATAATACAACTTTTGTTTTCCTTTTTGTAGGGGAAGCGTGTACATGCTAACATGCGAGTTTTGCTCGTAGCCTGTGATTCAATGCTATTGGAAGTCTAGTTATGTAGCATTTTAATA
>NW_023606733.1:0-19496 GCF_013339745.2 Dermacentor silvarum | reverse complement strand
CCACCTCACAGGTTGCACAGAAGACGAGGTACGACAGCTGCCACCGGGACGTTCATTCTCCCCAGGGTCCCTAGTTCTTCTATGGACACCAAGCCGCTGCATTGGATTGTCCGAGAAACTTCTCCCGCGCTACACTGGGCCTTACAAGATCCTACGCCAGCTCGGCAACGTCAACTACGAAGTCTCCTGCTGGACTATTGTTCATCGTCTGCCCCTGTTACCACTGATGTCGTCCACGTTTCTAGGCTGAAACCCTATTTCCCCGCGACTTGGCCCCCATAAACACTACCACCAAGACGGCGGCTTTCCAACCGGAGCGTGATGTTACGGAGCAGTGGGGCATGGTGTATCTGCGAACAACGAAGACGATTGAGCTAGGAGAGCGCGCGGCTGGTTCGGGCAGCCATCTTGTGGATCCAGCATTGTTGCAATTTGTAATACCTGTAAATACACCATTGCTTCACTATTTCTGCCCCGTGGCAATATGCCCCCTTGAATTCCACGCTTCCGGCTACGCCTAATGCGCTACCTTTTCAGTGTCCAGCACGTTCCTGGCAAATCGATAGTCACAGCCGACACCCTTTCGCGGTCCCCTGTTGCACGCAGCGATTCTGAAAAAAAGTGGCTGTGGCTTAACTCAGATATGCCTGGGTGTGCGAGTGAGAGGCTAAGCCAAGTGTTTCATGCATTGTGCTACTCACCGGACTCAAATATCGCATATGCCAAAGTCTTTCGCAAACGTCACACGCAGATCCAAACGGATTGTCTGTAAAGTCCGTTTGGAACATGCGCGTCGCACTTGAACTTTCAGCCAGCCGAATCACATGATCTATCACACGGCGAGCCTTCACATCCTTCAACCGTGTTGTATCGGCGGCTAGGCGCGCTGCTCTCCGAGGTGCATCACTCTGCCGTCTCTGTTCGATACGCCGAGCTTGTTTTTCTTCTGTCCCCGCAGCTAGTTGCCTCCTCCTGGTTTCATTCCGTCGTTGATCCGCGGCCCTGGCACGAGATGCCTAACTAGACGACGAACCATCCTCATCTGAATCCACTCACCTGGCCGCTTCGTACTTACTACGCTTCTCGAGGCGTGCGGCTCGTTCTTCCTCCATCTCCTTGACTTGCTGCCTCTTCTTGGTTTCGTTACAACGACGAAGCCTGGCTTCTTTCAGTCTCTCCGACTCACTTTCCATATCTGCTGATGAATCCTGGTACATTCGCTGGTACATTCCCATCTTAGCTATGGCTTATTAGTATGGGGAAACAGCAATAAAACCGATATAGAAAAACTAGCGGTATTACAACGGCGAGCTGTTCGTTTGCTTAATTCTTCTGATCAATACATAGGATCTTCTAAACTAATGATGCGCTACAATATCCTTAATATTAGAAACTCTTACCAAGCAAAGATCTGCATTCGGTTGTTTAAAGATATCTCCAGCAATTTTGAGACATTTTCAAACCGGTACCTCAGTAGAAACACAGGGTACAGCTTACGCCACACCTCAATAGTAGCGAAGAAACCCAGGACAAACTATGGCATGCAAACTATCGAATATGAAACCATGCGTTTATGTAATACGTACCCTACATTGTTGATGTCGCTAGAGATTGTAGAACTATTCGCCAATTTAAACACTTCATAGTGAACATGTTTCTCTCTTCTGATCTAGATACGCTGTACAAATGTTAAAGCAACCAGTGAATTCTTCAGTGTTAAAGGTGCTTGGTTGTTGCATTAGTGATGTAATAATTACATTCTTTAAATGTTACTTTTATGTTAATCATGTATTAATCGTTTGTATGTTATTTTACAAGCAAATGGTGTTCTGCAGTGTGCTTCAAGATTGTTTTGTATGTAGTTATGAAATGTCTGTTTTACAAACTGCTTTTGTAACTTGCAAATTCCGCTATCTCTGCTGCCCCAGCGAGGTAAGGCCTAGTCAGGAGATTTAAGCCCTCCTTTTGCCTTACCTCGCGGGCAAACCTTGTACCTGTTTTGCCCGAATAAAAATTAAAAAAAAAAAAAAAAAAAAATCCCACTGAGCCGCCCCTCCTATATATACGATGCAACGCCGGCTCCTCCTCTGTTGTTGCAACGTGGTTTCACCGGCTCCTCCTCCGATGTCATGCCAGATGGCGCGGCAAGCGACGCTGCCAGCTGCGGCGGTTGCTAGGCAATGGTTCAGCTCGCTGTGTGGCCATCAGCCATGGCAAATGGTAAGAATACGGCCAATGTAGCTCTCGCTACAAAAGGCTTGAGTGTGTCAGATATCACAGCGTACTCTAAGGTGTGTTTGCTCAGCTTGGAAACGGGGGACAATGTTTTATCTAGCGTGAGAGAATGTCAAATTAATGATCCCAATTGCAAACACCTGCGCAGGCTGTGTAAAACCAATTGGCCAAAGAAACCGAATGTTCCTTCTTTCCTCATGCAAGATTGAGCATGCCTTAGCATGATTGATGGTCTCTTGTTGAAAGGAACAAGGCTTGTAATCCCACTTCCGACACCATGTGGTGACAATGCATACAAGCGCAATGCGTTTGCGTGTCGGAATAAACAGTCGACGAGCTACGCTCTAGGTGACGAAAGGAAAGAACCCCTGTTCCCTTGTGCTGGCCGATAATATACACTCTGGGGGACGTCACGTGGTAAAAGTAGCTTGGCGCACGCAGTTGTCACCCAGCTATCTGTCGCGACATCACATGCCGAACACAGGCAGGCGATAACAGCACACATGCTACAGCCAATAGCTCAGTTGGGCCTGGTGGGAAACTAGTGTGTGTGTTATCTCTTCAGGGTCGTCTACTGTGCTTGGTGTTCCCCCTCAAAAACACTACATGTTTGTCCCTTTTTTTCTTTCTTCATGCAACCCGGTTATAGCAAATATTGTTTACATACAGAAGAACCCCGCTGTTGTGTTCCAGGGTGCTGCGCTTTGTGGGTTCTTGGTGTCTCACGGGAGACCAACCACCGCGGGTTCGAGCTTAGCGAGCCACAGGGCCGCGTCAGCCGTCGCCTCCAGCACCGCTCGCGCGCGAGCTCAGAGGCCGCAAGGGGCTACCGAGCGACGCACGCAAAACACAGTAAAGCCCTGAGTTGACGGAAACCGTTTACTGAAACCGTCGACACAGCACTGCACAACGCCGCGCGGCGGGGAGCCAAAGGGTCCCGCACCAGGGCGAAAATACAATAACAGGCGCCTATAGCACGTCGCGGCGGAGAGAGCACAGGCTCAAGCTGGGACACGCCGCTAGGAAAAGTCCCGGCGGCTATGCTACTTGCTTCTGGCGATAACCAATGGGTCAACTCGCGAGAGCACGGGCAATATCCTTCGGCTTAGGCTTTCGGCAAGTGCGGCTCGGCGAGGTACGACCTCGCGCGAGCACTAATGGCACCGCTCGTCGGCTTAGCGTCGGGAAAGGATCAGCACAAAGTACGCGCTCCCCGCACGGGCAAAGGCACCGTGCGCGAGCTCCAGTCCTAGTTACAAAGGTGTCGGCGGACGAGAGGAAAGCATGAACGTACCGTGCGCTGGTCCCGGAGAGAAGTCCACGCTTCGCCGCTAGCGACCGACAACCGGCCGCGTCGTGACGTCAGCGCTCCGCCCTCACCGCCAACCGCCGCGTGCGCAGCGCCACCGCGGGAACCGGTTAGGCGGCACGGGCGGAGAAGGAGGCCAGCGGGGAACGATGGCGAGGGATGGCAGAGCAGGCGAAGCGCGCGCAATCATGCCGGCGCAACCCTCAATCCCCACAGCTTCTCGGCTGTTATATCATTTTTGGCCGGTCACGGCATAGCTCCCATAGGATCCAATGCATTTGAAACCCCACTGTTGCGTCGCAACTATGAGACCGCTCCCGCATCATGCATTGCGAACTGCCACCCCGCGCCGGCTCGAGTAGCCATGTTGACTTTTCATGTAGCTTGACTTGGTGGATTTACGATGGAATAGGCTGCCCAAAGTGCCGGGGGCGACACCTATGACGTATTTTTGCTTTCCGCTAGGGGTGTGCGAATATCAATATTTTAGAATACGAATTAGAATAATGCTTCGAATATCGAATAATTATATGTACATGGAGTTATTAGCAAGTTGGGATAATTCGTTATGTTGGAACATTGCAATTACATTGTCAATGTTAAAAAGCTGGAGTAGTAAGCCGTTATACTAAGACATTATGTATTTGGCTCATTTGGAAAATTTAGTAATTCCCACTAGGCTGTCCTCGCCAGCCTGTGCCTTATTATACCACATCAAAAGCTCGTAAACTCGGAGGCATTTGACTCTGTGCCAGTCATCACTCATTGCGCTTTTTGTCAGCCAATAAGCCCAAACTTGGGGGTGGCACTGAAAAAAAGAAAGAAAGGAAAAAAAAAAAAATCACCGCCCTTTTCCTGTGGAGAAAATGGGGGTAAGCAAAGCTTGCGGCAAGATGACACTGTCACAGGCATTCCGCTTCGTTTGCACTAAAGTCAGGGTCGATGGCTCTTCGCTGACGTTTGGCCTCAACATGGCACTCCCGCAACTCGGGGTCCGCGACTCTTCACTGACATTTGGAAGTCCTCATGTTAGAATCAGACGACAAGCTTCACTTACCCCCATTTTCGCGACAGGAGAAGGGCAGATGATTTTGTCTCTTTGGGTCCCATGTCTGACAAGGGTAGTTCAAGGGCGCGTTACAGGTCCCCAAACCCACAGGGGTGTATGCCATTGAGCTTGGACCCTTTCTGCACTATCCAGGACCGGCCTACATGACAAGGGTATGTGCTATTGAGCTTGGACCCTTTCTTCACTATCACCAGGATTTGCCCACTTTTCAGTGTGACACTACCACCACCACCGCCGAAACTTGTGAACCTATATAACTTCGCTTAAAAAAAAAAGTGCGCCCTCGCTGTGAGAGGCTGGCTTTACCGCACAATTTAGACGTCTAATGGCTAAGTGTGCTTTACAGGTTAAAATTATGGGGTTTTACGTGCCAAAACCGCAATCTGATTATGAGGCACGCCGTAGTGAGGGACTCCGGAAAATTTCGACCACCTGGGGTTCTTTAACGTGCACCTAAATCTAAGTACACGGGTGTTTTTGCATTTCGCCTCCATCGAAATGCAGCCGCCGTGGTCGGGTGTGCTTTACCGGGTAAAATTTCACTAGTAGTACGGAATTATCGCAAAATTCAGCACAAGATCGCCTCAATAGTCTTAGATTAGAAAAACACAAATGCTAAGAGCCGTGTTTGCTTCCGCACGGCCAGCAATATATTCAATTTGATTCGACTATTAGTATCCAACCGAATATTCAAAATTTTCTAATCTATATTTTTCGAATCGAATACGAATATTAAAAATATAATATTCGATATTATTCGAACTTATCGAATTCGCACACCCCTAGCTTCCGCCAGCAAAAGCAAGGCCTTTGAGATCCATATTTGCTGTCTATAGATGGTGTCTATGACGCGTTGGGGCCTTAAAATTGGTTTTGACGCATAAGTGTTCTGCATGAAGTCCAAGGGTGATAACACCGTCGCCGTGCGCCGTATGCTGTACGTGCGAGTGAAAGCGTGCGAGGAGAGCCGACGAACGCGGCTCAATCTCGCTCGTGCAAGAAAGGAAAGCGAGGAGAAAGCGCGCTGTCTTCCGCCACGCTTGAGGCACCCGGAGGAGGGGAGGGATAGCGTTGTACTCTGGTCAGGGGCGGATCCAGGTTTTTTCTGAGGGGGGGGTCAGCTTCTGTCAATGATGATGATGATGATAGTAGCCTTTCTTATTTATCGAAATTCACCGTTTCTGCTCACGATAAACCCGCGTTTTATACGTCTAGAGCAACACCTGTAGCCCACCATGGTGGCTCAGTAAGCTCAGGCGTTGCGCTGCTGAGCACGAGATCGCGGGATCGAATCCCGGCCGCGGCGGCCGCATTTCGATGGAGGCACAAAGTGAGATGATAATAGTCGCTGTGAACAGTCCAATTAACTAAAATTGAACAATTATTTTTGTCGACTGTAGTAAGTGGGTATGTTTGTATTGAAAACTTAGAGGCAGTCGTGTTTCTTACTGCAGTCAATAAAAAGTTAATTATTCAATTTTAGTCAATTCGGCTGCTGACAGCGATAATAATCACCTCACTTTGTGTCCCCCTAGCCACATAACTTATTTGCGCAGGTGCTCTTCACGTGCCTCCCAGTGCCTAACTTTAAGAAAACCATAATGCTTAATTTTGAACACCTGGTATATCTAGCCTGTATTGATTCTTAAAATAAAATTTGGGATGATCTGTTGCAGGTTCGTTATAAATGCTTAAGCACGGGCCCGTCTTTGGCGTTCTGTTGGGACACATTTATTTCCTTAAGGAGATTCTTTGTGTTCGGCTGAGACACCTTCGTTTGCTTTGGAGCTCCAACGCGGCAACCACTACGCTGGTTGTTTACGATATGCGAATCACCGCGTATGAAGACTAACGACGCCACCTACAAGAAGAACGATGTGTTTTAGTAGCCGAGAGCGCGAGCCAGCATCTTCATGTTTAGTTTCCCGCGCGACGCCATCCTTTTACACAAGGCGCGCATCTGCTCCCGTTTCTCTAACCACGCGACGCCATCCTTGGCCCGCGCGCTGGCGTTGGCCGCTGACGTCACGCTCCCCACTTCGCAGCCCCTGCTCGAGACTTCGCCCCGCTCCGCGAGAACGCCCACTCAGATAAACGGATCCAGCGGCTTTGACCCTACTATGCCTAATGTACGGCAATAAAACTGCGAAGTTACAATGAAAAACTTGTAGCGTACGAACGGTACTGTGCTTGTACTGGATATTGTCAACGTGTAACTGTAATCACAATGAGTGCTACAGTTAAAAAAAAAAGTTGCCCATGCGTAGTTCTTAGTTTAGCTGTTAGTTGTTATTTATACAGGGTTTGTCCGAAAAGTAATGTCAGTGAGTCGATTAAAAAGAAATTATTGATCAGATCGGTACAACACAATAAAATGTTTCAATATAGGCTCCTCCTGCGTCGTTTCCAACCATCGAAGGCGTCACGGTAGGCCTCCTTAGGAATATCCTTTACAGCCTTGGTGCAAGCCTTTTCGACTTTGCCAACTGTCGCGAAATGATGTCTTTTCAGGGGAATTTTCAAGCGCAGAAAGAAGCCCGGGAGAGCCACGTCAGGACTGTAGGGCGGCTGGGGAACCGTTGACATCTTTCAATTGGTCAGGAAGCGGGTCACAAGGAAGGCGGTGCAGGCTGCGTGGTGCGTTGTCATGGTGAAGTTTCCAATCGCCCCCGATATCAGGCCGGGTGCGATGAATCCTTCGTTTGAGTCGCTTGAGCACTTTCACATAGAATTTGGCGTTCACGGTTGTGCCATGGGGTAGAAACTCATGGTGGACAAGGCCACTGATGTCAAAGAACACAATCAGCATGGTCCTGAACTTTGACTTGCTAATTCTGGTCTTCTTGGGGCGAGGGGACGCCGAGCTGTGCCACTTGGCACTTTGCCTTTTTGTTTCGGGGTCGTATTCAAACACCCAAGTCTTGTCACATGTGATGACATTGTCCATGACGTGGGGGACACTTTCGCACAAGTCCCAAACTCCCTGTCATGTTTCAACTCGGCTTGATCGTTGGTCGTCCATTAATATTGTGCGCAAGATCTTCGCGCACACTTTTCGCATATTAAAATTATTCGTCAGAATCACGTGAACGGTACTTTTTGGAATGTTTACTGTCTGTGCCACTAAACGGACACTCAAACGAGGATCTGAGTACAAAAGATATCTCGCGCGCGTCACATTTTCGTCGCTGATGGTCGTTGATGGCGGTACAGCGTGGGCTTCATCGCTGACCTCTTCACAACCTTCTAAGAAGACGTTGTGCCCCTGGTAAACTTGACGTTCTCACAAACAATTATCACCAAAAGCTGTCTTTATCATTGGAAAAGTTTCCACTGCAGACTTGCCCAGTTTCACACAAAACTCGATGGCAATCCTTTGTTCTAACGAGCGCTGCATTACGGCTTGCACGGTAAATAAAAATGAGTTCACGAAAAACCTTGTCCTTACTCTCCAGATTGTCGCAGACGACTGAGCGACCACGCGTGCGTATGCTATCTTCCACCAATCCCAACTGGTTTTAGCGCGCTGCGACGTTTAGTCGCTTCACAATATAATCACTGACATTACTTTTCGGACAAACCCTGTATATGAACACTTCCGCAAGTGGTCTCTTTCATTAAGCAGGTTGGTCGCGGAACCGATGATACCCCAAGGGGCAACTAAGTTGATCAGGCGCGAAGGCTCTCGCGCGGACATCGGCGTGTTTGACAAAAGGGACGTCCCTTCGTTCATTCGACGCCACCTACGGGACGAGTAAGGCACCGCCGGCGCCAGGAGGTCCAAGGTGTTCATGAGAAAAAATAACTACGGCAACTTCGTGACAATTAACACACCCCGACGGAATACAACTAAGCTTGTGAACGAGCTATCTGTACTTCTACATGGCTGATATCAGTGGTACTAGCGAAATATACTTTTAAGAATGCTGGTGGCTATATTTTCTTGCGACAGGGCCATCCCCCTGTCAGCGAGGGGGCGATGCAGAAATCTGAGGGGGGGGTCAGGACATCCGGACATCCCCCCTGGATCCGCGCCTGACTCTGGTATCAACTGCGTAATGCGCGGCCGTGCGCGATCGCGCAGGCCGTATCTTGAAAGTGATCTGCTTTGGGGGCAGAGTCTAGGTGCACAGACGACTTATACTGTTGTGCGTGCTGTGTTTTTTCTGCTCAGCTTGTGTTGAAACGATACAGTGCCAAGGTCACTTCGCTCGCTGCTGCTGCCGCGCTTCCTCATGCCAGCGTTTTGACAGCGAGCGTCCGTGGTCATCGAGTGTGATGTGTTCATATTTACCTGTACGCGCTGACACCATGCTTGTTATAGTTAATAAGTGAATGTTTACAAGTTTACACGGATAGAACAACTATCCTTACTTTGTATAGCTGTCTACTAATTTGCTGTCGCAACTGATGCTTTGCCTTTCGGGCAAAACTGTGACTTTCTTTTTTCCAAACGTAACAATTGAAATAAAATTGTGTGCACTTCACCACTAACTCTTATTTCTCAATTTTTCCCATTTCTCGGCTCTTACGTTTTTTGTTTCTTTACGGACCTGCGAAAAACGTATCAGCAGGGTTCTACTGTAACAACAATGAGATTTTCTTGGTGCTTAAATATTGTTTTAAGTGGGTTCGACTATACAATCGTAAGTGTGTATGCCGAGTGCTATGCCCTTAAAACACCTGGCAAGTTTTCTGGACCTGTCCCATCGCCAACAAGGTCAAATACTATTTCATGGAACAGTGGACAAAGTGCTGCGTCACCTCAATCACTGGTTCAGTGGTCGCACCTCCCCGGCCAGTCTGCTGGCGGCGCGTGTGCTTGCGCTGATGCATGCGCAGGCCCCGGTAGCTGGTGAAGGACCGGTCACATAGGGCACAGGCGTGCTCCCCTACAGTGCCTGGCTGCCCTTCAAAGTGCGACCGCTCGTGCGCCTGCAGCGCAGACGCCGAAGTGAAGGTGCGTGCGCAGGCACAACACTGCAGCGTTGGGGGTCCCCTGTCCAGCGAGCCAGTGGCGCCCTCCGCGGTGTCCATGTCATCACCACCGTGCCGTTGCTCCATGTGGCGCTCCAGCCAGGCCTGCAAGCTCAATATCATTATTCAACTGACCACTCAGTGTGATTCCTTTGATGATGCAACTCCAAAACTGGAAGAGCAGTGTTTGAGTTGCATTATTCATTTGTGACATTGCATACTTGACCCATAACTTCTGTATGTATATCTTGGGGAATGCTTGATTGATGGGGTTTGACATCTTAAACAACAAATGGTCTATGGAGAATGCTATAGTGAAGAGCTCCAGATCAATTTTAAAAACCTGGGATACTTTAAGTGCACGCCAAACATAAATATGAATTTGCCTGTACTAGTAAAATCCTTCTAAAATGCCAAACAAGCCCCTTTTAGCATGAAAGGAGGATGGATAAGCCAGAAACAATGTCCAACAGGTGGCCATACCACGTTGGATTTCCCACATCATCTTGTCATGATGTCATGAATTCTGACAGGGTCTGTTAGAGCTTAGTTCATTTTCTGTTGATAAAGATGGGCTACATTTTATTATAAGAGAGCCAAACAGTGAACTGGGAGAGTTTCGAGAACAACACCATAATGGCCAAAACATGAAAAAATACTTCAAAATCCATGACATCACACTGACGTAATACCAGCACTGGGGTTTCTAGTGAGGAAAAAAAAATTTCTTCGGAAGTTTGTCCTTCGTCTCTTCTGGTAATCAACTTTGATATTAATAAGAGAGAGTTTTAAAAGAATACTTTACATGTCTAAACTGATTTCCCATTTCTCCTTAGTGTCCCTTTAATGTGCACCCAATGTTTGGTACACAGATATGTTGTTGCATTCTGCCCCCACTGGCCACCATAACTGTGCGCTGCACCCAGAGCAACATGCTCAGCAGCACATGGATACATATATAGACCCACGGAGGTAGCTACAGCTCACCAGCGAGCGGAATAGCTTCCCACAGGTGCCACATGAGAGCAGGGCAGGGCTCCGGCGAGGTGGGGGCTGCACCTGCTCAACCGGTTTGGGCGCATGGCTGTCACAGTGATTCTTGAAATCGACCAAGGTGCGGAACTGCTGCTGGCACAGCTTGCAGCACAGCTCCCCTTGTACTGCGTGCAGGCGCACGTGGTAGCGGAGGTCATCCCTGCAGCAAGACCTCTTCCACTTGAGACATGCGCGCAACTCGTTCTACCAAAACACTTTAAATTCCGGGGTCTTGTGTGCCAATTCTAACTGAAGCTGAAACAATAAAATACCTAGGTTTAACAATCTCGAAAGATTTAAGTTGGAAACCACACGTAGATAGAATTTGTGGAGCTGCAGAAAAAAAGTTATGGTTCCTTCGCCGCAAATTAAAGCTAGCAACCACATCCGTCAAGCTGCTTGCATATTTAACATACGTTAGACCGATGTTAGAGTATGCCAGTGTCATATGGGATCCGTTTCAATCAGGATTAATAAACCGCATCAAGAAGATACAGAGAAAATCCGCAAGGTTCATTTTTTCCCGGTATTATTGTACTGACTCTGTTTCTGAAATGCTTCGGTTGCTTGATTTGTCTTCACTGGCTCAACCAGGGGCGGATCCAGGTTTTTTCTGAGGGGGGGTCAGCTTCTGTCAATGATGATGATGATGATAGTAGCCTTTCTTATTTACCGAAATTTACCGCTTTTCCTGACGATAAACCCGCATTTTATACGGCTAAAGCAACACCTGTAGCCCTCCGTGGTGGCTCAGTCAGCTCAGGCGTTGAGCACGAGATCGCGGGATCAAATCCCGGCCGCGGCGGCCGCATTTCGATGGAGGCGAAATGCAAAACGCCTGAGTTCTTGCGTTGTAGTGCAGGTTAAAAGAACCCCAGGTGGTCAAAATTAACCCGGAGCCTTCCACTACGGCGTGCCTCATAATCAGAACTAGTTTTGGCACGTAAAACCCCAGAAAGAGGAAGAAGACCTGTAGCGAAGCCAGGTATCGGTTTCTCCGAGCTTATAGGAAAAAGACGTTACCCAATACAGCCATGTGCTTGGCGGCTGCGCCTGATAATACAGGGTGTTCAAAACTAAGCTTTATGGTTTTCTTAAAGTTAGGCACTGGGAGGCACGCGAAGACGACATGTGCAAATAAGTTATGTGGCTAGGGGGGGGGGCACAAAGTGAGATAATTATCGCTGTGAGCAGCCCAATTAACTAAAGTTGAACAATTATTTTTGTTGAGTGCAGTAAGTGGGTATGTTTGTATTGAAAACTTGGAGACAGTCGAGTTTCCACAGTATCAGTCGGAAGAATTATTCTAGCGTGTCCTTGCTCCGAGATATCACACTCCAAATTTCAATTGTCGTACTGCGCAGAATAATCGAGAATAAAGACGCGACAATTCTCATGAATTCCCGTGAATGATCATGAAGCTCAGTGACCACTTCTGTGGAGGGATGGCGGTGCCATCTTCTCTCTTGAGTCCTGGTGGTGTGTTGACTAGAGGAACGTTCTTGAATACGGGCGTAACGCTCCGCTCCAACGCAGCAACGACTACGCTGGTTGTTTACGATATGCGAATCACCGCGTGTGAAGACTCTCGACGCCACCTACAAGAATAACGATGTGGCGTAGTACACTCTAAGAACAGTTGCACCCTTTGGGGTGAATTTTTGCCACACAACAATAATCACCTGTCTTGCTTGCGTTTCCTATCTTGAAAACTCTGCACTTGCTAATTTCCTGTCGAGAACGCTGTGTCACGCTGATAACGCTCTTGTCGTTCGTGACCGAGAAGTGCCGGGCGCACAGCATTAAAGAAAGGAAAGCCACGCAAGTCAGATGACGATTATTGTTCTGTGGCAAAAATACACCCCAAAGGGTGCAACTGTTTTTAGAGTGTAGGCGAGAGCGAGAGCCAGCGTCTTCATGTTTTGTTTCCCACGCGACGTCATCCTTTTACACAAGGCGCGCATCTGCTCCCGTTTCTCTAACCACGCGACGCCATCCTAGGCCCGCCCGCTGGCGTTGGCCGCTGACGTCACGCTCCCCCACTTCGCAGCCGCGGCTCGAGGCTTCGCCCCGCTCCGCGAGAACGGCCACTCAGATAAACGGATCCGGCGGGCTTGAGCCTTCTATGCTTAATGTACGACAATAAAACTGCGAAGTTACAATGAAAAACTTGTAGCGTACGAACGGTATACTGTGCTCGTGCTGGATATTGTCAACGTGTAACTGTGATCACAATGAGTGCTACATTTAAACAAAGTTGCCTATGCGTAGTTCTTAGTTTAGCTGTTAGTTGTTATTATTTATATATGAACACTTCAGTAAGAGATTTCTTTCATTAAGCAGGTTGGTCGCGGAACCGATGACAGCCAATGAGGGAACCGTTGACACCCCAAGGGGAAACTAAGTTAATCAGGCGCGAAGGCGCTCAAGCGGACCTCGGCGTGTTTGGCAAAAGGGACATCTCCTCGTTCATTCGACGCCACCAACGGGACGAGTAAGGCACGGCAGGCGCCAGGAGGTCCAAAGTGTTCATGAGAAAAATTAACTACGGCAACTTCGCGACACCACACTCCTACGGAATACAACTAAGCTTGTGAGCGAGCTAGCTTTACTTCTACATGGCTGATACCACTGGTACTCGCGAAAAATACTTTTGAAGAATGCTGGTGGCCATATTTTTTTTTTTTTTTTTTTTTTTTTTTTTGCGACAGGGTCATCCCCCTGCGAGGGGGCGATGCAGAAATCTGAGAGGGGGGGGGGGGGGTCAGGACATCCGGACATCCCCCCTGGATCCGCGCCTGGGCTCAACGGTGGAAGTTGGCTAGACTTAAATTTCTTTTTTTGTTACAAAAGGCCACTTCAATATTGAAACCACACACTATCTTGCTTCCAGGCAGTCTAGAAATGTCAGGTCAAGCAATCATTGCATGTTCTCAATTCCAAAATCATATCTGGACGCGTATGCATATTCATTTTTTCCGCGAATGATTAAGGAATGGAACAGTTTGCCGGTGTCTGTTTTGCAGTCGAGTAGCCTCGAAAGCTTTGAGGAACGTGTTAAAAACCTTGTATGAAATGAAATCTTAGTGGTGTAGTGCAAACATTGTCACATTGTTCTTGAATACATACTGTAGTCTTTCTTTTATGTTGCTTGCGATATCACTGTCACAATGCCACAAACATGTATTTCTTAGTCAAAGTATTGTATTTGTATTTGGTTATTTGTTTTGGTGGTTATTGCATTGTATTTGCAACTTTTATTGCTTCATGTCCTATTTACGTTTGTAAGGTGTTTACATTTTTTACGTTATGTGCAAACTTGCTGTACCCACCCTGTTACGGCCAAGATGGCCAACAGTATTTGAAATAAAAAACCACAATTTGATTATGAGGCATGCCATAATGAGACGGGATTAATTTCAAGCACCCAGGATTCTTTAACGTGCACATAAATCTAAGTACACGAGGGTTTAGACCACCTGGGGTTCTTTAAAGTGCACCTAAATCTAATCTGAAGTGAAGTTCTTGCATTTCACCCCCCACAATGTGGTGGCCAGGATAGAACCCCTGACCTTGTGCTTGGCAGCGTAATGCCATAGCCACTCAGCTATCACGACAGGTCAATTGTTCCACCATCAGTCACTTTACTGTGCATTAAGAAGCACAAAATACACAAAACAGTACAAAGTAAGACGCACCAAAAGACACAAGACGTGAAAGACATCAAGCAGCACCTTTGTTCTGCATCTTTTGTGCCATTCATTTTGCACTCACAATTAACCAGTAGAACTACTTTGAAACCTTTCTTGACCTTTCCTTTTTGAATAGTTTATAGGTTGTCCCACACTGCCTAAATCTGCATGCAGAACATGCTTGCAATTTAGTGCAGTCAAGACGATGAATAAGTATAGAATAGTGATGACTTTCAACTGTAGCTTTATAGAGTGGAGACCACTGATATAGTGTAGACCGCTTCTAACGTAAGTCGTCAGAGTCGCGAATATCCGCACTATAACCAAGGCAACAATTTTCAAGGCCCGCACATATGCAAAACATGTACATCAAGCCACCACGCGTATGTGACAGTTGAGGAATGCGGCCAGAACGTTTGCATTCAATTTACAGTCGATCTCGTTAATTCGACCCAAATCACGCGGCGGTGCCTCCGAGCGGCATTTCTCCGGCACAGTCATAGAGTAAAAGCTTAGGAGAGACCCCTCAATGTCACGCGCGAACAAAACAAAAAAAGAAGAAAAAAACGCGGCGGAAATTTCACCCTCTCTCAAATGGCAAGGTGGCCGATTCTGCGTTGCGCCGGAACATGCGTGTACGTGCCGACGTCTCAGCCACGCTACCGTAGCCACGCGTAGAAAATGACAGTGAACCCTTCTTTCTCCTTTATGCTTCCTCTACTTTCTAGTCACGTGTTGACCTTGAATGCTGCGGCTACGGCGCAAAGGGAAGCAGCGGCGCTGTCCCAGGCCGGCCAACGAAACTGCCCACGCCAGCAAACGCCCGCTTTCCGATAACGGCAGAAAACGAAACTTTGGGGAGCTGGTGCCGGATGGGCTGGAGCGGCGGCGCCTGCACGGTGACGGGCGCGCACGGTGACAGTCAAAAGTGAGGGAGCTACGAGGGAGGCCGAGGGGAGCTACCGAAGCGGCAGAGTTGCCGAGGCGAAATCCGCTTCCCTGCCGCCCTCCTCCCTCACATTCCTCCACGGTCTCCGCGTGCGCCCTTCGCCGTGATGTGCCGGCGCCGTCCGCTCCCAGAAGTTTCGTTTACTGCCGTTATCGTGAAGCGACCGTTGGCAGTTTCGTGGCGCTCGCTCGCTATGCGCGCCCATGACTCGCACTCAAGATTCTGGTTTCAGCCTCACTGGCTGTTTGTTCGCACCACGTGCCCTTTTCCTCCACTTCGTCTCTCTTTCTTCCTCGAGCACACCTTGGGGCGCCCGTTTGAGGGGAGCGTTCGCCGTCTCCGCTGACTTCCGTACTCCCAGGCAGCCGCACTGTAACCAGTATTTCGTTTCCCGCAACTGCACTATAAGCGATACGTGTATACATGGAGTGCTATGGGAAAATTAACGGGAGTCTGAAAAGACCGCACTATATCCGGTCCTGCACTATAAGCGGTTATGTTATAAGTGGTCTATACTGTAGTATATTAATAACAGCAGTGTCTCTTGCACATATATACTGTTGGAATTGCTTGCTTTCAGCAGATTCCATGCTGAACTGTGCTATCACTAGTACATGTGGTTGTTGTTGGTTTCTTTGATGTACCCATGTCATCTCTATCACCCACACATCACCAGCTGCTGGGCGGCGGAAACACCTCAGCTTAAGTGCACCTGTTGGCAATGTTTGGCTTTAGAACAGGTGTGGGCAAGCCCATTGTTGTACACATTACTGTTTTACAGAGAGGGCAAAGAAAACACCCTAGGCAGGTATAATCACTGTGTGGTCACGATGGCTGGCCTTTTTCGCAAACGACAAGCACCAATCAATAGAGTTGGCAATGAGAGTGACAAAATTTGAACGATAACAAATCAGAGGCGGGCAGCAAACCGTGTTTTACAGTTTTTTAAATAAAAACCCTGTACATAGGAGTTTCCCAACAAATAAGCATTGTGGTAGCTAGTCAGCACTGGTGTGTGTCGTATGCTTCCCATAAAAAAAACTTTTCCTTTTTTTTTCATAACCGCAGTATATATATGCACCAACCGGCTCAAATCAGCACTTTGTGGTTGAAAATTCCGAGCACTGTACCATGCCAAGTAAGCCACAAAGAAACATGCAAGAAAACATGCGTGGCTCACGCTGAGTCGGCCGAGTAGTTGCACACCATGCACATGGGGACGGAGGGGCTGGCAACTGCTTCTGGAAACAAGAAGCAGACAAGCAAATACGTAGTACATCCTGTAGAAAGGCATAGTGAAATTCGTGAAAAGGAAAATGCATGGGAAAGTGACATGAAGCTACAGCAGTGAAACGTCTTTTCCGAGAAACCCACGGGACTTTCCTCTGCAGCACCGTGCTAGTTTTGGGTGGACAACAATTTTTCACTTCCACGAAGCAGCAGGTGAGCTCAGGAAGCCACAACTCACATTAGGCAAATTCAAATAAGCTTTCCAGATGCACAGGTGCCCACCGTTTTTTGCCTCTTCGAGAAGTAGACCTTTCAAGGGGAGACTAAAGTGAAATACTAAATCAGTCCAGACTAACAATTACTGTTCCAAGACTCTAGCAGTATATGACTTAAATGAGCTATGCTGAAAGACTGCTCCGGATTCAGTTAGTACATCAGGGACCAAGTGGCTGTGTACTTCACATCTTGCTACTGTTACACGGTTTATTTACACTAATGCAAATCAGTCGACGGTAAGCACAATGCAGTCCAAATCCAAACAAGTACGAGCTTCGGTCTGATGGCCAGTGCCTTCCTGTGGTTCGCGTATTCTTCTTCTTTTTTCGGTCTTGCCACTAGCACCAGCACCACTGGCTCATGTCTTCTTCACTATACTATGTATATTTGTGTAGTCTGCAAGAGACAGTGTAATGCTAGCACCTTGCAAGGTACTGATCGAATATTTTCTTTTTTTGCTGCTAAACTGTGCATCAAAAGTACAAAAACAGTAGAGACACATCGGCAAGTAGAGGCCTGCATTGCAATGATGATTGCTGCGGCAATGGTCAGCCCATCAGCACATGGTTGTGCTGGCAAAGAAAACACGCTCCACTATGATGCGCGAAGGAGGGGTGATGATGCACCAATGCCAACTCTGAACAAGCTGGTGCCAAGCATGACTGACTGAGCTAAATCCTCTGAGATGAGGCAACAGAGTAATCGTAAAGGTCGAAGTTAAGTTGTCACGCTGCATTACAATGCCCCTGTGCTCTCTTGGAAGCTTGCAGCACATTGCATTCATGTGATTTAAGAGAGTGCAAGTTTGGGCTTGTTGGTATTTCAAATTAGTTGATTAGCATACAAAAAAAAAAAGCAAAGACAGCACAAAAGATGCAGACAATGTGCTCACTCACAAGATCCAATTATTCTCACAGGAATATGTATAGCAGACAGAGTAACAGCTTGCGAAAGTGCATTTGTACAACTTGAGAAAGTAGGACATGAACAGGCACGAAAAATATATGAGGAAGGTGACACATAGGATAAAAACCAAGTTAGAAAGCATCGAGATTCGAGAATCAATATTACAGGTTCAGTCAATACTGTCATCCCCACTGAGCCACTCTCTGGGCATATTTAAATCATAGATGTGGCAGGAATTGCCAGCCTGGATGACTTGGTGCACTATCTACTGATCTCTCCACAAAATAGTCCAGTCATCCACTGCAGCAAGTGACTTGGCAGGGATAGTAGTATCAGCTGAATTCATATTCTTGCTTCTCAATGCTTTCTAGCCTTTGTTGTTATGGTAAATGTCACCTTGCTCATAAATGTTCCTTGCCTGCTCATGCCCTGCTTTCTCAAGTTGTACCTATGAACTTGCACAAGCTGTTCCTCTGCCGGTTATATTAATGCTTGTTAAAATAAATGAGTGTTGGAGGCAGGGTTCGCACAGAGAATATGACTCCATAAATTCAAGAAAAATCAAGGATTTGTGTTTGGATTATGAACATCAATATACGTCCTGTTGTGTTTGTTTTCAATTGTTGTCCTTGTCTTCTTCGTGCTGCTTCGAGTTATACTCAAGGATTTAAAGGTTGCTGAAGACCAAAATATAAGAACGCTGAAACAAGCTTTATTCATACACATAAACTAAAAAATATTCAAATTTACATCTTAGCTGCAATTTTTTACAGCTAAGCAGGCTTCTGAGTTGGACATGCGAATATGCTGTGGGGCCTCCTGATTTGAGAACCTACGACAGGCAGCAAACGATGCCAAACCCAAAAGTGGAAAGGCGCCTGTCTTTACCGTCGGCGCCGACGAGCTGACGATTAACCCACAGAAACCTCATGCCATAAAAATGGAAAAACTTTTCAGTTTTCCGGAAGAAAACTGTAGTAAAGCAATACTTTCAAAGCAATAGAAGATTGAGACTTAGAGATTGACTCCAACCAAATAAGGAAATTTACTAGCCCGACGTTTCGGAACCAATTCGACTCCTTCTTCAGGGGGTATTCTTCGGAGGTGGCGGTGTGCCGCTTTTAAAAGGTCCATCGTAAGAAAGGAGCAGAAGGGGGAGAGAGCGTAAGGTGTGGAGACACTTGGCAGGGCACCTGTTTTAGACAGACAAAATAGGTGGTGGAGGTGGGGTGGGGGGGAAGGGGGACGAGTTGTTTTGGTGTTGCTGACCTAGAGCGGGGGTTCCTTTCTTCCTTTCGTCGCGTCTGCAAGGCCATGAATATACAAAGAAGGAAGGATGCCCTTCACGCAGTTTATATTACCCGCCGTGTTCTGAATGTGCCACGACTCCAGTAGCAGCCTTTTTTGCCAGTTTGTCTGTTTGAAGGATTTGGGTTTCTTGGAAAGAGATCTTGTGGTGGCGTCTTCGGAATGTTCGGCGACGGCGCTGCGTATTCAGTTGAATGTTCTGACGTCATTTTCATGTTGTCTGAGTCTTTCTTTTAGATTTTTGGTTTCCCCGATGTACGTCGCCGGACAGTTGGCACAGCTGATTTTATAGACGACGCCTTGAGCTTTTTTTTTTGGTGGACGGTCTTTTGGTTTAGGAATGAGGATGTTCAAAGTGTTCATCGGTTTATGCGCGACTTTGAGGCCTTCTTTTTTCAATATTCGGCTGAGAGCTTTGCTGGTACCTTTGATGTATGGGATGGACACTCGTTTTTGTGGTCGAGGGGGAGTCAACGGTTGGAGGTCGTATCAGTAGGTTTTTTTCTTTTT
>NW_023606732.1:0-30808 GCF_013339745.2 Dermacentor silvarum | reverse complement strand
ACCCTGGGGGGTGCCCTTTCCAGGGCACCGATATAGTCACTAGTGTTGCCTCACGTAGTAGTCAATTCTCTAATAAGATTACATTCGACTGTTCCCAGGCATGGAAAAAGGCATCACCCAACAGTAAACTGACTGCGAAGATAGCAACGTAATAGGTCGCCCAATCTACACACATTAATGATAAATATATTCTTCCAATATCCTTTATATACATCTGTGACGCGTCCTGTTGTTGCTTCATCACATGGTAATATATTTTTGGTGAAGATGTTGACACCCTGGGGGGTGCCCTTTCCAGGTGCACCGATATAGTCACTAGTGTTGCCTCACGTAGTAGTCAATTCTCTAATAAGATTACATTCGACTGTTCCCAGGCATGGAAAAAGGCATCACCCAACAGTAAACTGACTGCGAAGAGAAGCAACGTAATAGGTCGCCCAATCTACACACATTAATGATAAATATAATCTTCCAATATCCTTTATATACATCTGTGACGCGTCCTGTTGTTGCTTCATCACATGGTAATATATTTTTGGTGAAGATGTTGACACCCTGGGGGGTGCCCTTTCCAGGTGCACCGATATAGTCACTAGTGTTGCCTCACGTAGTAGTCAATCTCTCTAATAAGATTACATTCGACTGTTCCCAGGCATGGAAAAAGGCATCACCCAACAGTAAACTGACTGCGAAGAGAAGCAACGTAATAGGTCGCCCAATCTACACACATTAATGATAAATATAATTCTTCCAATATCCTTTATATACATCTGTGACGCGTCCTGTTGTTGCTTCATCACATGGTAATATATTTTTGGTGAAGATGTTGACACCCTGGGGGGTGCCCTTTCCAGGTGCACCGATATAGTCACTAGTGTTGCCTCACGTAGTAGTCAATTTCTCTAATAAGATTACATTCGACTGTTCCCAGGCATGGAAAAAGGCATCACCCAACAGTAAACTGACTGCGAAGAGATAGCAACGTAATAGGTCGCCCAATCTACACACATTAATGATAAATATAATCTTCCAATATCCTTTATATACATCTGTGACGCGTCCTGTTGTTGCTTCATCACATGGTAATATAATTTTTGGCGAAGATGTTGACACCCTGGGGGGTGCCCTTTCCAGGTGCACCGATATAGTCACTAGTGTTGCCTCACGTAGTAGTCAATTCTCTAATAAGATTACATTCGACTGTTCCCAGGCATGGAAAAAGGCATCACCCAACAGTAAACTGACTGCGAAGAGAAGCAACGTAATAGGTCGCCCAATCTACACACATTAATGATAAATATATTCTTCCAATATCCTTTATATACATCTGTGACGCGTCCTGTTGTTGCTTCATCACATGGTAATATATTTTTGGTGAAGATGTTGACACCCTGGGGGGTGCCCTTTCCAGGTGCACCGATATAGTCACTAGTGTTGCCTCACGTAGTAGTCAATTTCTCTAATAAGATTACATTCGACTATTCCCAGGCATGGAAAAAGGCATCACCCAACAGTAAACTGACTGCGAAGAGAAGCAACGTAATAGGTCGCCCAATCTACACACATTAATGATAAATATAATCTTCCAATATCCTTTATATACATCTGTGACGCGTCCTGTTGTTGCTTCATCACATGGTAATATATTTTTGGCTGAAGATGTTGACACCCTGGGGGGTGCCCTTTCCAGGTGCACCGATATAGTCACTAGTGTTGCCTCACGTAGTAGTCAATTTCTCTAATAAGATTACATTCGACTGTTCCCAGGCATGGAAAAAGGCATCACCAACAGTAAACTGACTGCGAAGAGAAGCAACGTAATAGGTCGCCCAATCTACACACATTAATGATAAATATAATCTTCCAATATCCTTTATATACATCTGTGACGCGTCCTGTTGTTGCTTCATCACATGGTAATATATTTTTGGTGAAGATGTTGACACCCTGGGGGGTGCCCTTTCCAGGTGCACCGATATAGTCACTAGTGTTGCCTCACGTAGTAGTCAATTTCTCTAATAAGATTACATTCGACTGTTCCCAGGCATGGAAAAAGGCATCACCCAACAGTAAACTGACTGCGAAGAGAAGCAACGTAATAGGTCGCCCAATCTACACACATTAATGATAAATATAATCTTCCAATATCCTTTATATACATCTGTGACGCGTCCTGTTGTTGCTTCATCACATGGTAATATATTTTTGGTGAAGATGTTGACACCCTGGGGGGTGCCCTTTCCAGGTGCACCGATATAGTCACTAGTGTTGCCTCACGTAGTAGTCAATTTCTCTAATAAGATTACATTCGACTGTTCCCAGGCATGGAAAAAGGCATCACCCAACAGTAAACTGACTGCGAAGAGAAGCAACGTAATAGGTCGCCCAATCTACACACATTAATGATAAATATAATCTTCCAATATCCTTTATATACATCTGTGACGCGTCCTGTTGTTGCTTCATCACATGGTAATATATTTTTGGTGAAGATGTTGACACCCTGGGGGGTGCCCTTTCCAGGTGCACCGATATAGTCACTAGTGTTGCCTCACGTAGTAGTCAATTCTCTAATAAGATTACATTCGACTGTTCCCAGGCATGGAAAAAGGCATCACCCAACAGTAAACTGACTGCGAAGAGAAGCAACGTAATAGGTCGCCCAATCTACACACATTAATGATAAATATATTCTTCCAATATCCTTTATATACATCTGTGACGCGTCCTGTTGTTGCTTCATCACATGGTAATATATTTTTGGCGAAGATGTTGACACCCTGGGGGGTGCCCTTTCCAGGTGCACCGATATAGTCACTAGTGTTGCCTCACGTAGTAGTCAATTTCTCTAATAAGATTACATTCGACTGTTCCCAGGCATGGAAAAAGGCATCACCCAACAGTAAACTGACTGCGAAGAGAAGCAACGTAATAGGTCGCCCAATCTACACACATAATGATAAATATAATCTTCCAATATCCTTTATATACATCTGTGACGCGTCCTGTTGTTGCTTCATCACATGGTAATATATTTTTGGTGAAGATGTTGACACCTGGGGGGTGCCCTTTCCAGGTGCACCGATATAGTCACTAGTGTTGCCTCACGTAGTAGTCAATCTCTCTAATAAGATTACATTCGACTGTTCCCAGGCATGGAAAAAGGCATCACCCAACAGTAAACTGACTGCGAAGAGAAGCAACGTAATAGGTCGCCCAATCTACACACATTAATGATAAATATATTCTTCCAATATCCTTTATATACATCTGTGACGCGTCCTGTTGTTGCTTCATCTCATGGTAACATATATTTTGGTGAAGATGTTGACACCCTGGCGGGTGCCCTTTCCAGGTGCACCGATATAGTCACTAGTGTTGCCTCACGTAGTAGTCAATCTCTCTAATAAGATTACATTCGACTGTTCCCAGGCATGGAAAAAGGCATCACCCAACAGTAAACTGACTGCGAAGAGAAGCAACGTAATAGGTCGCCCAATCTACACACATTAATGATAAATATATTCTTCCAATATCCTTTATATACATCTGTGACGCGTCCTGTTGTTGCTTCATCACATGGTAATATATTTTTTGGCGAAGATGTTGACACCCTGGGGGGTGCCCTTTCCAGGTGCACCGATATAGTCACTAGTGTTGCCTCACGTAGTAGTCAATTCTCTAATAAGATTACATTCGACTATTCCAGGCATGGAAAAAGGCATCACCCAACAGTAAACTGACTGCGAAGAATAGCAACGTAATAGGTCGCCCAATGTACACACAATAATGATAAATATATTCTTCCAATATCCTTTATATACATCTGTGACGCGTCCTGTTGTTGCTTCATCACATGGTAATATATTTTTGGCGAAGATGTTGACACCCTGGGGGGTGCCCTTTCCAGGTGCACCGATATAGTCACTAGTGTTGCCTCACGTAGTAGTCAATTTCTCTAATAAGATTACATTCGACTAGTTCCCAGGCATGGAAAAAGGCATCACCGAACAGTAAACTGACTGCGAAGAGAAGCAACGTAATAGGTCGCCCAATGTACACACATTAATGATAAATATAATCTTCCAATATCCTTTATATACATCTGTGACGCGTCCTGTTGTTGCTTCATCACATGGTAATATATTTTTTGGTGAAGATGTAGACACCCTGGGGGGTGCCCTTTCCAGGTGCACCGATATAGTCACTAGTGTTGCCTCACGTAGTAGTCAATTTCTCTAATAAGATTACATTCGACTAGTTCCCAGGCATGGAAAAAGGCATCACCCAACAGTAAACTGACTGCGAAGAGTAGCAACGTAATAGGTCGCCCAATCTACACACAATAATGATAAATATATTCTTCCAATATCCTTTATATACATCTGTGACGCGTTCTGTTGTTGCTTCATCACATGGTAATATATTTTTTGGCGAAGATGTTGACACCCTGGGGGGTGCCCTTTCCAGGCGCACCGATATAGTCACTAGTGTTGCCTCACGTAGTAGTCAATTTCTCTAATAAGATTACATTCGACTGTTCTCAGGCATGGAAAAAGGCATCACCGAACAGTAAACTGACTGCGAAGAATAGCAACGTGATAGGTCGCCCAATGTACACACAATAATGATAAATATATTCTTCCAATATCCTTTATATACATCTGTGACGCGTTCTGTTGTTGCTTCATCACATGGTAATATATTTTTTGGCGAAGATGTTGACACCCTGGGGGGTGCCCTTTCCAGGCGCACCGATATAGTCACTAGTGTTGCCTCACGTAGTAGTCAATTTCTCTAATAAGATTACATTCGACTATTCCCAGGCATGGAAAAAGGCATCACCGAACAGTAAACTGACTGCGAAGAATAGCAACGTAATAGGTCGCCCAATGTACACACAATAATGATAAATATAATCTTCCAATATCCTTTATATACATCTTTGACGCGTCCTGTTGTTGCTTCATCACATGGTAATATATTTTTTGGTGAAGATGTAACACCCTGGGGGGTGCCCTTTCCAGGTGCACCGATATAGTCACTAGTGTTGCCTCACGTAGTAGTCAATTTCTCTAATAAGATTACATTCGACTATTCCCAGGCATGGAAAAATGCATCACCCAACAGTAAACTGACTGCGAAGAGTAGCAACGTAATAGGTCGCCCAATCTACACACAATAATGATAAATATATTCTTCCAATATCCTTTATATACATCTGTGACGCATCCTGTTCTTGCTTCATCACATGGTAATATATTTTTGGTGAAGATGTAGACACCCTGGGGGGTGCCCTTTCCAGGTGCACCGATATAGTCACTAGTGTTGCCTCACGTAGCAGTCAATTTCTCTAATAAGATTACATTCGACTGTTCCCAGGCAGGGAAAAAGGCATCACGCAACAGTAAACTGACTGCGAAGAGAAGCAACGTAATTGGTCGCCCAATCTACACACATTAATGATAAATATAATCTTCCAATATCCTTTATATACATCTTTGACGCGTCCTGTTGTTGCTTCATCACATGGTAATATATACTTTGGTGAAGATGTTGACAACCAGGGGGGTGCCCTTTCCAGGTGCACCGACATAGTCACTAGTGTTGCCTCACGTAGTAGTCAATTTCTCTAATAAGATTACATTCATTTCCCAGGCATGGAAAAAGGCATCACCCAACAGTAAACTGACTGCGAAGAGAAGCAACGTAATAGGTCGCCCAATCTACACACATTAATGATAAATATCATCTTCCAATATCCTTTATATACATCTGTGACGCGTCCTGTTGTTGCTTCATCACATGGTAATAAATTTTTTGTGAAGATGTTGACACCCTGGGGGGTGCCCTTTCCAGGTGCACCGATATAGTCACTAGTGTTGCCTCACGTAGTAGTCAATCTCTCTAATAAGATTACATTGACTGTTCCCAGGCATGGAAAAAGGCATCACCCAACAGTAAACTGACTGCGAAGAGAAGCAACGTAATAGGTCGCCCAATCTACACACATTAATGATAAATATAATCTTCCAATATCCTTTATATACATCTGTGACGCATCCTGTTGTTGCTTCATCACATGGTAATATATTTTTTGCTGAACATGTTGACACCCTGGGGGGTGCCCTTTCCAGGTGCACCGATATAGTCACTAGTGTTGCCTCACGTAGTAGTCAATTTCTCTAATAAGATTACATTCGACTATTCCCAGGCATGGAAAAAGGCATCACCGAACAGTAAACTGACTGCGAAGAATAGCAACGTGATAGGTCGCCCAATGTACACACAATAATGATAAATATAATCTTCCAATATTCTTTATATACATCTTTGACGCATCCTGTTCTTGCTTCATCACATGGTAATATATTTTTTGGTGAAGATGTTGACACCCTGGGGGGTGCCCTTTCCAGGTGCACCGATATAGTCACTAGTGTTGCCTCACGTAGTAGTCAATTTCTCTAATAAGATTACATTCGACTATTCCCAGGCATGGAAAAAGGCATCACCCAACAGTAAACTGACTGCGAAGAGAAGCAACGTAATAGGTCGCCCAATCTACACACATTAATGATAAATATAATCTTCCAATATCCTTTATATACATCTGTGACGCATCCTGTTGTTGCTTCATCACATGGTAATATATTTTTTGCTGAACATGTTGACACCCTGGGGGGTGCCCTTTCCAGGTGCACCGATATAGTCACTAGTGTTGCCTCACGTAGTAGTCAATTTCTCTAATAAGATTACATTCGACTATTCCCAGGCATGGAAAAAGGCATCACCGAACAGTAAACTGACTGCGAAGAATAGCAACGTGATAGGTCGCCCAATGTACACACAATAATGATAAATATAATCTTCCAATATCCTTTATATACATCTGTGACGCATCCTGTTGTTGCTTCATCACATGGTAATATATTTTTTGCTGAACATGTTGACACCCTGGGGGGTGCCCTTTCCAGGCGCACCGATATAGTCACTAGTGTTGCCTCACGTAGTAGTCAATTTCTCTAATAAGATTACATTCGACTATTCCCAGGCATGGAAAAAGGCATCACCGAACAGTAAACTGACTGCGAAGAATAGCAACGTGATAGGTCGCCCAATGTACACACATTAATGATAAATATATTCTTCCAATATCCTTTAAAACATCTGTGACGCGCCCTGTTGTTGCTTCATCACATGGTAATATATTTTTTGGCGAACATGTTGACAACCAGGGGGGTGCCCTTTCCAGGTGCGCCGACATAGTCACTAGTGTTGCCTCACGTAGTAGTCAATTTCTCTAATAAGATTACATTCGACTGTTCCCAGGCATGGAAAAAGGCATCACCCAACAGTAAACTGACTGCGAAGAGAAGCAACGTGATAGGTCGCCCAATGTACACACAATAATGATAAATATAATCTTCCAATATCCTTTATATACATCTTTGACGCGTCCTGTTGTTGCTTCATCACATGGTAATATATTTTTTGGTGAAGATGTTGACAACCTGGCGGGTGCCCTTTCCAGGTGCACCGATATAGTCACTAGTGTTGCCTCACGTAGTAGTCAATCTCTCTAATAAGATTACATTCGACTGTTCCCAGGCATGGAAAAAGGCATCACCCAACAGTAAACTGACTGCGAAGAGAAGCAACGTAATAGGTCGCCCAATCTACACACATTAATGATAAATATATTCTTCCAATATCCTTTATATACATCTGTGACGCGTCCTGTTGTTGCTTCATCTCATGGTAACATATATTTCGGTGAAGATGTTGACAACCTGGCGGGTGCCCTTTCCAGGTGCACCGATATAGTCACTAGTGTTGCCTCACGTAGTAGTCAATCTCTCTAATAAGATTACATTGACTGTTCCCAGGCATGGAAAAAGGCATCACCCAACAGTAAACAGACTGCGAAGAGAAGCAACGTAATAGGTCGCTCAATCTACACACATTAATGATAAATGTATTCTTCCAATATCCTTTATATACATCTGTGACGCGTTCTGTTGTTGCTTCATCACATGGTAATATATTTTTTGGCGAAGATGTTGACACCCTGGGGGGTGCCCTTTCCAGGCGCACCGATATAGTCACTAGTGTTGCCTCACGTAGTAGTCAATTTCTCTAATAAGATTACATTCGACTATTCTCAGGCATGGAAAAAGGCATCACCGAACAGTAAACTGACTGCGAAGAATAGCAACGTGATAGGTCGCCCAATGTACACACAATAATGATAAATATATTCTTCCAATATCCTTTATATACATCTGTGACGCGTTCTGTTGTTGCTTCATCACATGGTAATATATTTTTTGGCGAAGATGTTGACACCCTGGGGGGTGCCCTTTCCAGGCGCACCGATATAGTCACTAGTGTTGCCTCACGTAGTAGTCAATTTCTCTAATAAGATTACATTCGACTATTCCCAGGCATGGAAAAAGGCATCACCGAACAGTAAACTGACTGCGAAGAATAGCAACGTAATAGGTCGCCCAATGTACACACAATAATGATAAATATAATCTTCCAATATCCTTTATATACATCTTTGACGCGTCCTGTTGTTGCTTCATCACATGGTAATATATTTTTTGGTGAAGATGTAGACACCCTGGGGGGTGCCCTTTCCAGGTGCACCGATATAGTCACTAGTGTTGCCTCACGTAGTAGTCAATTTCTCTAATAAGATTACATTCGACTATTCCCAGGCATGGAAAAAGGCATCACCCAACAGTAAACTGACTGCGAAGAGTAGCAACGTAATAGGTCGCCCAATCTACACACAATAATGATAAATATATTCTTCCAATATCCTTTATATACATCTGTGACGCGTTCTGTTGTTGCTTCATCACATGGTAATATATTTTTTGGCGAAGATGTTGACACCCTGGGGGGTGCCCTTTCCAGGGCCCACCGATATAGTCACTAGTGTTGCCTCACGTAGTAGTCAATTTCTCTAATAAGATTACATTCGACTGTTCTCAGGCATGGAAAAAGGCATCACCGAACAGTAAACTGACTGCGAAGAATAGCAACGTGATAGGTCGCCCAATGTACACACAATAATGATAAATATATTCTTCCAATATCCTTTATATACATCTGTGACGCGTTCTGTTGTTGCTTCATCACATGGTAATATATTTTTTGGCGAAGATGTTGACACCCTGGGGGGTGCCCTTTCCAGGCGCACCGATATAGTCACTAGTGTTGCCTCACGTAGTAGTCAATTTCTCTAATAAGATTACATTCGACTATTCCCAGGCATGGAAAAAGGCATCACCGAACAGTAAACTGACTGCGAAGAATAGCAACGTAATAGGTCGCCCAATGTACACACAATAATGATAAATATAATCTTCCAATATCCTTTATATACATCTTTGACGCGTCCTGTTGTTGCTTCATCACATGGTAATATATTTTTTGGTGAAGATGTAAACACCCTGGGGGGTGCCCTTTCCAGGTGCACCGATATAGTCACTAGTGTTGCCTCACGTAGTAGTCAATTTCTCTAATAAGATTACATTCGACTATTCCCAGGCATGGAAAAAGGCATCACCCAACAGTAAACTGACTGCGAAGAGTAGCAACGTAATAGGTCGCCCAATCTACACACAATAATGATAAATATATTCTTCCAATATCCTTTATATACATCTGTGACGCATCCTGTTCTTGCTTCATCACATGGTAATATATTTTTTGGTGAAGATGTAGACACCCTGGGGGGTGCCCTTTCCAGGTGCACCGATATAGTCACTAGTGTTGCCTCACGTAGCAGTCAATTTCTCTAATAAGATTACATTCGACTGTTCCCAGGCAGGGAAAAAGGCATCACGCAACAATAAACTGACTGCGAAGAGAAGCAACGTAATTGGTCGCCCAATCTACACACATTAATGATAAATATAATCTTCCAATATCCTTTATATACATCTTTGACGCGTCCTGTTGTTGCTTCATCACATGGTAATATATACTTTGGTGAAGATGTTGAAAAACCAGGGGGGTGCCCTTTCCAGGTGCACCGACATAGTCACTAGTGTTGCCTCACGTAGTAGTCAATTTCTCTAATAAGATTACATTCATTTCCCTGGCATGGAAAAAGGCATCACCCAACAGTAAACTGACTGCGAAGAGAAGCAACGTAATAGGTCGCCCAATCTACACACATTAATGATAAATATCATCTTCCAATATCCTTTATATACATCTGTGACGCGTCCTGTTGTTGCTTCATCACATGGTAATAAATTTTTTGTGAAGATGTTGACACCCTGGGGGGTGCCCTTTCCAGGTGCACCGATATAGTCACTAGTGTTGCCTCACGTAGTAGTCAATCTCTCTAATAAGATTACATTGACTGTTCCCAGGCATGGAAAAAGGCATCACCCAACAGTAAACTGACTGCGAAGAGAAGCAACGTAATAGGTCGCCCAATCTACACACATTAATGATAAATATATTCTTCCAATATCCTTTATATACATCTGTGACGCGTTCTGTTGTTGCTTCATCACATGGTAATATATTTTTTGGCGAAGATGTTGACACCCTGGGGGTGCCCTTTCCAGGCGCACCGATATAGTCACTAGTGTTGCCTCACGTAGTAGTCAATTTCTCTAATAAGATTACATTCGACTATTCCCAGGCATGGAAAAAGGCATCACCGAACAGTAAACTGACTGCGAAGAATAGCAACGTGATAGGTCGCCCAATGTACACACAATAATGATAAATATAATCTTCCAATATCCTTTATATACATCTTTGACGCGTCCTGTTGTTGCTTCATCACATGGTAATATATTTTTTGGTGAAGATGTTGACAACCTGGCGGGTGCCCTTTCCAGCTGCACCGATATAGTCACTAGTGTTGCCTCACGTAGTAGTCAATCTCTCTAATAAGATTACATTCGACTGTTCCCAGGCATGGAAAAAGGCATCACCCAACAGTAAACTGACTGCGAAGAATAGCAACGTAATAGGTCGCCCAATGTACACACATTAATGATAAATATAATCTTCCAATATCCTTTTATGCATCTGTGATGCGTCCTGTTCGTGATTCACCACATGATAAAATAAATTTGGTGAAGATGTTGACGCCCTGGCGGGTGCCTTTTACAGGTGCACCAATATAGTCACTATTGTTACTTCACGTAGCAGTCAATTTCTCCAAAAAGATTACATTCGACTGTTCCCAGGCATGGAAAAAGGCATCACCCAACAGTAAACTGACTGGGAAGAGAAGCAACGTAATAGGTCGCCCAATCTACACACATTAATGATAAATATATTCTTCCAATATCCTTTATATACATCTGTGACGCATCCTGTTGTTGCTTCATCACATGGTAATATATTTTTTGCTGAACATGTTGACACCCTGGGGGGTGCCCTTTCCAGGTGCACCGATATAGTCACTAGTGTTGCCTCACGTAGCAGTCAATTTCTCTAATAAGATTACATTCGACTGTTCCCAGGCAGGGAAAAAGGCATCACCGAACAGTAAACTGACTGCGAAGAATAGCAACGTAATAGGTCGCCCAATGTACACACAATAATAATAAATATAATCTTCCAATATCCTTTATATACATCTGTGACGCGTCCTGTTCGTCATTCTCCACATGATAAAATAAATTTGGCGAAGATGTTGACTCCCTGGCGGGTGCCTTTTACAGGTGCACCAATATAGTCACTATTGTTACTTCACGTAGCAGTCAATTTCTCGAATAAGATTACATTCGACTGTTCCCAGGCATGGACAAAGGCATCACCCAACAGTAAACTGACTGCGAAGAGAAGCAACGTAATAGGTCGCCCAATCTACACACATTAATGATAAATATATTCTTCCAATATCCTTTATATACATCTGTGACGCGTTCTGTTGTTGCTTCATCACATGGTAATATATTTTTTGGCGAAGATGTTGACACCCTGGGGGGTGCCCTTTCCAGGCGCACCGATATAGTCACTAGTGTTGCCTCACGTAGTAGTCAATTTCTCTAATAAGATTACATTCGACTATTCCCAGGCATGGAAAAAGGCATCACCGAACAGTAAACTGACTGCGAAGAATAGCAACGTAATAGGTCGCCCAATGTACACACAATAATAATAAATATAATCTTCCAATATCCTTTATATACATCTGTGACGCGTCCTGTTCGTCATTCTCCACATGATAAAATAAATTTGGCGAAGATGTTGACTCCCTGGCGGGTGCCTTTTACAGGTGCACCAATATAGTCACTTTTGTTACTTCACGTAGCAGTCAGTTTCTCTAATAAGATTACATTCGACTGTTCCCAGGCATGGAAAAAGGCATCACCCAACAGTAAACTGACTGCGAAGAGAAGCAACGTAATAGGTCGCCCAATCTACACACATTAATGATAAATATATTCTTCCAATATCCTTTATATACATCTGTGACGCATCCTGTTCTTGCTTCATCACATGGTAATATATTTTTTGGTGAAGATGTTGACACCCTGGGGGGTGCCCTTTCCAGGTGCACCGATATAGTCACTAGTGTTGCCTCACGTAGTAGTCAATTTCTCTTATAAGATTACATTCGACTATTCCCAGGCATGGAAAAAGGCATCACCCAACAGTAAACTGACTGCGAAGAGAAGCAACGTAATAGGTCGCCCAATCTACACACATTAATGATAAATATAATCTTCCAATATCCTTTATATACATCTGTGACGCGTCCTGTTGTTGCTTCATCACATGTAATATATTTTTTGGCGAAGATGTTGACACCCTGGGGGGTGCCCTTTCCAGGCGCACCGATATAGTCACTAGTGTTGCCTCACGTAGTAGTCAATTTCTCTAATAAGATTACATTCGACTATTCCCAGGCATGGAAAAAGGCATCACCGAACAGTAAACTGACTGCGAAGAATAGCAACGTAATAGGTCGCCCAATGTACACACAATAATAATAAATATAATCTTCCAATATCCTTTATATACATCTGTGACGCGTCCTGTTGTTGCTTCATCACATGTAATATATTTTTTGGCGAAGATGTTGACACCCTGGCGGGTGCCCTTTCCAGGTGCACCGACATAGTCAATAGTGTTGCCTCACGTAGTAGTCAATCTCTCTAATAAGATTACATTCGACTGTTCCCAGGCATGGAAAAAGGCATCACCCAACAGTAAACTGACTGCGAAGAGAAGTAACGTAATAGGTCGCCCAATCTACACACATTAATGAAAAATATAATCTTCCAATATCCTTTATATACATCTGTGACGCGTCCTGTTGTTGCTTCATCACATGGTAATATATTTTTTGGTGAAGATGTTGACACCCTGGGGGGTGCCCTTTCCAGGTGCACCGACATAGTCACTAGTGTTGCCTCACTTAGTAGTCAATCTCTCTAATAAGATTACATTCGACTGTTCCCAGGCATGGAAAAAGGCATCACGCAACAGTAAACTGTCTGCGAAGAGAAGCAACGTAATTGGTCGCCCAATCTACACACATTAATGATAAATATAATCTTCCAATATCCTTTATATACATCTGTGACGCGTCCTGTTGTTGCTTCATCTCATGGTAACATATATTTTGGTGAAGATGTTGACAACCTGGGGGGTGCCCTTTCCAGGTGCACCGACATAGTCACTAGTGTTGCCTCACGTAGTAGTCAATTTCTCTAATAAGATTACATTCATTTCCCAGGCATGGAAAAAGGCATCACCCAACAGTAAACTGACTGCGAAGAGAAGCAACGTAATAGGTCGCCCAATCTACACACATTAATGATAAATATAATCTTCCAATATCCTTTATATACATCTGTGACGCGTCCTGTTGTTGCTTCATCACATGTAATATATTTTTTGGCGAAGATGTTGACACCCTGGGGGGTGCCCTTTCCAGGCGCACCGATATAGTCACTAGTGTTGCCTCACGTAGTAGTCAATTTCTCTAATAAGATTACATTCGACTATTCCCAGGCATGGAAAAAGGCATCACCCAACAGTAAGCTGACTGGGAAGAGAAGCAACGTAATAGGTCGCCCAATCTACACACATTAATGATAAATATATTCTTCCAATATCCTTTATATACATCTGTGACGCATCCTGTTGTTGCTTCGTCACATGGTAATATATTTTTTGTTGAACATGTTGACACCCTGGGGGGTGCCCTTTCCAGGTGCACCGATATAGTCACTAGTGTTGCCTCACGTAGTAGTCAATTTCTCTAATAAGATTACATTCGACTGTTCCCAGGCATGGAAAAAGGCATCACCCAACAGTAAACTGACTGCGAAGAATAGCAACGTAATGGGTCGCCCAATGTACACACATTAATGATAAATATAATCTTCCAATATCCTTTTATGCATCTGTGATGCGTCCTGTTCGTGATTCACCACATGATAAAATAAATTTGGCGAAGATGCTGACGCCCTGGCGGGTGCCTTTTACAGGTGCACCAATATAGTCACTATTGTTACTTCACGTAGCAGTCAATTTCTCGAATAAGATTACATTCGACTGTTCCCAGGCATGGAAAAAGGCATCACCCAACAGTAAACTGACTGCGAAGAGAACAAACGTAATAGGTCGCCCAATCTACACACATTAATGATAAATATATTCTTCCAATATCCTTTATATACATCTGTGACGCGTTCTGCCTGTGATGATCACAAAAACGCTGACATCTATCGCGATGTGTATTTCCTCGGAATTTTATTGTACAATTGTTGGTTGTACAAGTAAACGAGCAGTTACTGATTTAAATGAGAAGCATGTGTGGTTATAAGTAATTGAGGGCAATGGGTGCGTACTGTATTTGAGTTTAAAAAGAAAACAATGCCGGAGTTCTGCCTGTGATAATCACAAAAACGCTGACATCTATCGCGATGTGTATTTCCTCGCAATTTATTGTACAATTGTTGGTTCTACAAGTAAACGAGCAGTTACTGATTTAAATGAGAAGCATGTGTGGTTATAAGTAATTGAGGGCAACGGGTGTGTACTGTATTTGAGTTTAAAAAGAATACAATGCCGGGAGTTCTGCCTGTGATAATCACAAAAACGCTGACATCTATCGCGATGTGTATTTCCTCGCAATTTTATTGTACAATTGTTGGTTCTACAAGTAAACGAGCAGTTACTGATTTAAATGAGAAGCATGTGTGGTTATAAGTAATTGAGGGCAACGGGTGTGTACTGTATTTGAGTTTAAAAAGAATACAATGCCGGGAGTTCTGCCTGTGATAATCACAAAAACGCTGACATCTATCGCGATGTGTATTTCCTCGCAATTTTATTGTACAATTGTTGGTTCTACAAGTAAACGAAGCAGTTACTGATTTAAATGAGAAGCATGTGTGGTTATAAGTAATTGAGGGCAACGGGTGTGTACTGTATTTGAGTTTAAAAAGAATACAATGCCGGGAGTTCTGCCTGTGATAATCACAAAAACGCTGACATCTATCGCGATGTGTATTTCCTCGCAATTTTATTGTACAATTGTTGGTTCTACAAGTAAACGAAGCAGTTACTGATTTAAATGAGAAGCATGTGTGGTTATAAGTAATTGAGGGCAACGGGTGTGTACTGTATTTGAGTTTAAAAAGAATACAATGCCGGGAGTTCTGCCTGTGATAATCACAAAAACGCTGACATCTATCGCGATGTGTATTTCCTCGCAATTTTATTGTACAATTGTTGGTTCTACAAGTAAACGAGCAGTTACTGATTTAAATGAGAAGCATGTGTGGTTATAAGTAATTGAGGGCAACGGGTGTGTACTGTATTTGAGTTTAAAAAGAATACAATGCCGGGAGTTCTGCCTGTGATAATCACAAAAACGCTGACATCTATCGCGATGTGTATTTCCTCGCAATTTTATTGTACAATTGTTGGTTCTACAAGTAAACGAGCAGTTACTGATTTAAATGAGAAGCATGTGTGGTTATAAGTAATTGAGGGCAACGGGTGTGTACTGTATTTGAGTTTAAAAGAATACAATGCCGGGAGTTCTGCCTGTGATAATCACAAAAACGCTGACATCTATCGCGATGTGTATTTCCTCGCAATTTTATTGTACAATTGTTGGTTCTACAAGTAAACGAAGCAGTTACTGATTTAAATGAGAAGCATGTGTGGTTATAAGTAATTGAGGGCAACGGGTGTGTACTGTATTTGAGTTTAAAAAGAATACAATGCCGGGAGTTCTGCCTGTGATAATCACAAAAACGCTGACATCTATCGCGATGTGTATTTCCTCGCAATTTTATTGTACAATTGTTGGTTCTACAAGTAAACGAGCAGTTACTGATTTAAATGAGAAGCATGTGTGGTTATAAGTAATTGAGGGCAACGGGTGTGTACTGTATTTGAGTTTAAAAAGAATACAATGCCGGGAGTTCTGCCTGTGATAATCACAAAAACGCTGACATCTATCGCGATGTGTATTTCCTCGCAATTTTATTGTACAATTGTTGGTTCTACAAGTAAACGAGCAGTTACTGATTTAAATGAGAAGCATGTGTGGTTATAAGTAATTGAGGGCAACGGGTGTGTACTGTATTTGAGTTTAAAAAGAATACAATGCCGGGAGTTCTGCCTGTGATAATCACAAAAACGCTGACATCTATCGCGATGTGTATTTCCTCGCAATTTTATTGTACAATTGTTGGTTCTACAAGTAAACGAGCAGTTACTGATTTAAATGAGAAGCATGTGTGGTTATAAGTAATTGAGGGCAACGGGTGTGTACTGTATTTGAGTTTAAAAAGAATACAATGCCGGGAGTTCTGCCTGTGATAATCACAAAAACGCTGACATCTATCGCGATGTGTATTTCCTCGCAATTTTATTGTACAATTGTTGGTTCTACAAGTAAACGAGCAGTTACTGATTTAAATGAGAAGCATGTGTGGTTATAAGTAATTGAGGGCAACGGGTGTGTACTGTATTTGAGTTTAAAAAGAATACAATGCCGGGAGTTCTGCCTGTGATAATCACAAAAACGCTGACATCTATCGCGATGTGTATTTCCTCGCAATTTATTGTACAATTGTTGGTTCTACAAGTAAACGAGCAGTTACTGATTTAAATGAGAAGCATGTGTGGTTATAAGTAATTGAGGGCAACGGGTGTGTACTGTATTTGAGTTTAAAAGAATACAATGCCGGGAGTTCTGCCTGTGATAATCACAAAAACGCTGACATCTATCGCGATGTGTATTTCCTCGCAATTTTATTGTACAATTGTTGGTTCTACAAGTAAACGAGCAGTTACTGATTTAAATGAGAAGCATGTGTGGTTATAAGTAATTGAGGGCAACGGGTGTGTACTGTATTTGAGTTTAAAAAGAATACAATGCCGGGAGTTCTGCCTGTGATAATCACAAAAACGCTGACATCTATCGCGATGTGTATTTCCTCGCAATTTTATTGTACAATTGTTGGTTCTACAAGTAAACGAGCAGTTACTGATTTAAATGAGAAGCATGTGTGGTTATAAGTAATTGAGGGCAACGGGTGTGTACTGTATTTGAGTTTAAAAAGAATACAATGCCGGGAGTTCTGCCTGTGATAATCACAAAAACGCTGACATCTATCGCGATGTGTATTTCCTCGCAATTTTATTGTACAATTGTTGGTTCTACAAGTAAACGAGCAGTTACTGATTTAAATGAGAAGCATGTGTGGTTATAAGTAATTGAGGGCAACGGGTGTGTACTGTATTTGAGTTTAAAAGAATACAATGCCGGGAGTTCTGCCTGTGATAATCACAAAAACGCTGACATCTATCGCGATGTGTATTTCCTCGCAATTTTATTGTACAATTGTTGGTTCTACAAGTAAACGAGCAGTTACTGATTTAAATGAGAAGCATGTGTGGTTATAAGTAATTGAGGGCAACGGGTGTGTACTGTATTTGAGTTTAAAAAGAATACAATGCCGGGAGTTCTGCCTGTGATAATCACAAAAACGCTGACATCTATCGCGATGTGTATTTCCTCGCAATTTTATTGTACAATTGTTGGTTCTACAAGTAAACGAGCAGTTACTGATTTAAATGAGAAGCATGTGTGGTTATAAGTAATTGAGGGCAACGGGTGTGTACTGTATTTGAGTTTAAAAAGAATACAATGCCGGGAGTTCTGCCTGTGATAATCACAAAAACGCTGACATCTATCGCGATGTGTATTTCCTCGCAATTTTATTGTACAATTGTTGGTTCTACAAGTAAACGAAGCAGTTACTGATTTAAATGAGAAGCATGTGTGGTTATAAGTAATTGAGGGCAACGGGTGTGTACTGTATTTGAGTTTAAAAGAATACAATGCCGGGAGTTCTGCCTGTGATAATCACAAAAACGCTGACATCTATCGCGATGTGTATTTCCTCGCAATTTTATTGTACAATTGTTGGTTCTACAAGTAAACGAGCAGTTACTGATTTAAATGAGAAGCATGTGTGGTTATAAGTAATTGAGGGCAACGGGTGTGTACTGTATTTGAGTTTAAAAAGAATACAATGCCGGGAGTTCTGCCTGTGATAATCACAAAAACGCTGACATCTATCGCGATGTGTATTTCCTCGCAATTTTATTGTACAATTGTTGGTTCTACAAGTAAACGAGCAGTTACTGATTTAAATGAGAAGCATGTGTGGTTATAAGTAATTGAGGGCAACGGGTGTGTACTGTATTTGAGTTTAAAAAGAATACAATGCCGGGAGTTCTGCCTGTGATAATCACAAAAACGCTGACATCTATCGCGATGTGTATTTCCTCGCAATTTTATTGTACAATTGTTGGTTCTACAAGTAAACGAGCAGTTACTGATTTAAATGAGAAGCATGTGTGGTTATAAGTAATTGAGGGCAACGGGTGTGTACTGTATTTGAGTTTAAAAGAATACAATGCCGGGAGTTCTGCCTGTGATAATCACAAAAACGCTGACATCTATCGCGATGTGTATTTCCTCGCAATTTTATTGTACAATTGTTGGTTCTACAAGTAAACGAGCAGTTACTGATTTAAATGAGAAGCATGTGTGGTTATAAGTAATTGAGGGCAACGGGTGTGTACTGTATTTGAGTTTAAAAAGAATACAATGCCGGGAGTTCTGCCTGTGATAATCACAAAAACGCTGACATCTATCGCGATGTGTATTTCCTCGCAATTTTATTGTACAATTGTTGGTTCTACAAGTAAACGAGCAGTTACTGATTTAAATGAGAAGCATGTGTGGTTATAAGTAATTGAGGGCAACGGGTGTGTACTGTATTTGAGTTTAAAAGAATACAATGCCGGGAGTTCTGCCTGTGATAATCACAAAAACGCTGACATCTATCGCGATGTGTATTTCCTCGCAATTTTATTGTACAATTGTTGGTTCTACAAGTAAACGAGCAGTTACTGATTTAAATGAGAAGCATGTGTGGTTATAAGTAATTGAGGGCAACGGGTGTGTACTGTATTTGAGTTTAAAAAGAATACAATGCCGGGAGTTCTGCCTGTGATAATCACAAAAACGCTGACATCTATCGCGATGTGTATTTCCTCGGCAATTTTATTGTACAATTGTTGGTTCTACAAGTAAACGAGCAGTTACTGATTTAAATGAGAAGCATGTGTGGTTATAAGTAATTGAGGGCAACGGGTGTGTACTGTATTTGAGTTTAAAAAGAATACAATGCCGGGAGTTCTGCCTGTGATAATCACAAAAACGCTGACATCTATCGCGATGTGTATTTCCTCGCAATTTTATTGTACAATTGTTGGTTCTACAAGTAAACGAGCAGTTACTGATTTAAATGAGAAGCATGTGTGGTTATAAGTAATTGAGGGCAACGGGTGTGTACTGTATTTGAGTTTAAAAAGAATACAATGCCGGGAGTTCTGCCTGTGATAATCACAAAAACGCTGACATCTATCGCGATGTGTATTTCCTCGCAATTTTATTGTACAATTGTTGGTTCTACAAGTAAACGAAGCAGTTACTGATTTAAATGAGAAGCATGTGTGGTTATAAGTAATTGAGGGCAACGGGTGTGTACTGTATTTGAGTTTAAAAAGAATACAATGCCGGGAGTTCTGCCTGTGATAATCACAAAAACGCTGACATCTATCGCGATGTGTATTTCCTCGCAATTTTATTGTACAATTGTTGGTTCTACAAGTAAACGAAGCAGTTACTGATTTAAATGAGAAGCATGTGTGGTTATAAGTAATTGAGGGCAACGGGTGTGTACTGTATTTGAGTTTAAAAGAATACAATGCCGGGAGTTCTGCCTGTGATAATCACAAAAACGCTGACATCTATCGCGATGTGTATTTCCTCGCAATTTTATTGTACAATTGTTGGTTCTACAAGTAAACGAAGCAGTTACTGATTTAAATGAGAAGCATGTGTGGTTATAAGTAATTGAGGGCAACGGGTGTGTACTGTATTTGAGTTTAAAAGAATACAATGCCGGGAGTTCTGCCTGTGATAATCACAAAAACGCTGACATCTATCGCGATGTGTATTTCCTCGCAATTTTATTGTACAATTGTTGGTTCTACAAGTAAACGAGCAGTTACTGATTTAAATGAGAAGCATGTGTGGTTATAAGTAATTGAGGGCAACGGGTGTGTACTGTATTTGAGTTTAAAAAGAATACAATGCCGGGAGTTCTGCCTGTGATAATCACAAAAACGCTGACATCTATCGCGATGTGTATTTCCTCGCAATTTTATTGTACAATTGTTGGTTCTACAAGTAAACGAGCAGTTACTGATTTAAATGAGAAGCATGTGTGGTTATAAGTAATTGAGGGCAACGGGTGTGTACTGTATTTGAGTTTAAAAAGAATACAATGCCGGGAGTTCTGCCTGTGATAATCACAAAAACGCTGACATCTATCGCGATGTGTATTTCCTCGCAATTTTATTGTACAATTGTTGGTTCTACAAGTAAACGAGCAGTTACTGATTTAAATGAGAAGCATGTGTGGTTATAAGTAATTGAGGGCAACGGGTGTGTACTGTATTTGAGTTTAAAAAGAATACAATGCCGGGAGTTCTGCCTGTGATAATCACAAAAACGCTGACATCTATCGCGATGTGTATTTCCTCGCAATTTTATTGTACAATTGTTGGTTCTACAAGTAAACGAGCAGTTACTGATTTAAATGAGAAGCATGTGTGGTTATAAGTAATTGAGGGCAACGGGTGTGTACTGTATTTGAGTTTAAAAAGAATACAATGCCGGGAGTTCTGCCTGTGATAATCACAAAAACGCTGACATCTATCGCGATGTGTATTTCCTCGCAATTTTATTGTACAATTGTTGGTTCTACAAGTAAACGAAGCAGTTACTGATTTAAATGAGAAGCATGTGTGGTTATAAGTAATTGAGGGCAACGGGTGTGTACTGTATTTGAGTTTAAAAAGAATACAATGCCGGGAGTTCTGCCTGTGATAATCACAAAAACGCTGACATCTATCGCGATGTGTATTTCCTCGCAATTTTATTGTACAATTGTTGGTTCTACAAGTAAACGAAGCAGTTACTGATTTAAATGAGAAGCATGTGTGGTTATAAGTAATTGAGGGCAACGGGTGTGTACTGTATTTGAGTTTAAAAAGAATACAATGCCGGGAGTTCTGCCTGTGATAATCACAAAAACGCTGACATCTATCGCGATGTGTATTTCCTCGCAATTTTATTGTACAATTGTTGGTTCTACAAGTAAACGAGCAGTTACTGATTTAAATGAGAAGCATGTGTGGTTATAAGTAATTGAGGGCAACGGGTGTGTACTGTATTTGAGTTTAAAAGAATACAATGCCGGGAGTTCTGCCTGTGATAATCACAAAAACGCTGACATCTATCGCGATGTGTATTTCCTCGCAATTTATTGTACAATTGTTGGTTCTACAAGTAAACGAGCAGTTACTGATTTAAATGAGAAGCATGTGTGGTTATAAGTAATTGAGGGCAACGGGTGTGTACTGTATTTGAGTTTAAAAAGAATACAATGCCGGGAGTTCTGCCTGTGATAATCACAAAAACGCTGACATCTATCGCGATGTGTATTTCCTCGCAATTTATTGTACAATTGTTGGTTCTACAAGTAAACGAGCAGTTACTGATTTAAATGAGAAGCATGTGTGGTTATAAGTAATTGAGGGCAACGGGTGTGTACTGTATTTGAGTTTAAAAAGAATACAATGCCGGGAGTTCTGCCTGTGATAATCACAAAAACGCTGACATCTATCGCGATGTGTATTTCCTCGCAATTTTATTGTACAATTGTTGGTTCTACAAGTAAACGAGCAGTTACTGATTTAAATGAGAAGCATGTGTGGTTATAAGTAATTGAGGGCAACGGGTGTGTACTGTATTTGAGTTTAAAAAGAATACAATGCCGGGAGTTCTGCCTGTGATAATCACAAAAACGCTGACATCTATCGCGATGTGTATTTCCTCGCAATTTTATTGTACAATTGTTGGTTCTACAAGTAAACGAAGCAGTTACTGATTTAAATGAGAAGCATGTGTGGTTATAAGTAATTGAGGGCAACGGGTGTGTACTGTATTTGAGTTTAAAAAGAATACAATGCCGGGAGTTCTGCCTGTGATAATCACAAAAACGCTGACATCTATCGCGATGTGTATTTCCTCGCAATTTTATTGTACAATTGTTGGTTCTACAAGTAAACGAAGCAGTTACTGATTTAAATGAGAAGCATGTGTGGTTATAAGTAATTGAGGGCAACGGGTGTGTACTGTATTTGAGTTTAAAAAGAATACAATGCCGGGAGTTCTGCCTGTGATAATCACAAAAACGCTGACATCTATCGCGATGTGTATTTCCTCGCAATTTTATTGTACAATTGTTGGTTCTACAAGTAAACGAAGCAGTTACTGATTTAAATGAGAAGCATGTGTGGTTATAAGTAATTGAGGGCAACGGGTGTGTACTGTATTTGAGTTTAAAAAGAATACAATGCCGGGAGTTCTGCCTGTGATAATCACAAAAACGCTGACATCTATCGCGATGTGTATTTCCTCGCAATTTTATTGTACAATTGTTGGTTCTACAAGTAAACGAGCAGTTACTGATTTAAATGAGAAGCATGTGTGGTTATAAGTAATTGAGGGCAACGGGTGTGTACTGTATTTGAGTTTAAAAAGAATACAATGCCGGGAGTTCTGCCTGTGATAATCACAAAAACGCTGACATCTATCGCGATGTGTATTTCCTCGCAATTTTATTGTACAATTGTTGGTTCTACAAGTAAACGAGCAGTTACTGATTTAAATGAGAAGCATGTGTGGTTATAAGTAATTGAGGGCAACGGGTGTGTACTGTATTTGAGTTTAAAAAGAATACAATGCCGGGAGTTCTGCCTGTGATAATCACAAAAACGCTGACATCTATCGCGATGTGTATTTCCTCGCAATTTATTGTACAATTGTTGGTTCTACAAGTAAACGAGCAGTTACTGATTTAAATGAGAAGCATGTGTGGTTATAAGTAATTGAGGGCAACGGGTGTGTACTGTATTTGAGTTTAAAAGAATACAATGCCGGGAGTTCTGCCTGTGATAATCACAAAAACGCTGACATCTATCGCGATGTGTATTTCCTCGCAATTTTATTGTACAATTGTTGGTTCTACAAGTAAACGAAGCAGTTACTGATTTAAATGAGAAGCATGTGTGGTTATAAGTAATTGAGGGCAACGGGTGTGTACTGTATTTGAGTTTAAAAAGAATACAATGCCGGGAGTTCTGCCTGTGATAATCACAAAAACGCTGACATCTATCGCGATGTGTATTTCCTCGCAATTTTATTGTACAATTGTTGGTTCTACAAGTAAACGAGCAGTTACTGATTTAAATGAGAAGCATGTGTGGTTATAAGTAATTGAGGGCAACGGGTGTGTACTGTATTTGAGTTTAAAAAGAATACAATGCCGGGAGTTCTGCCTGTGATAATCACAAAAACGCTGACATCTATCGCGATGTGTATTTCCTCGCAATTTTATTGTACAATTGTTGGTTCTACAAGTAAACGAGCAGTTACTGATTTAAATGAGAAGCATGTGTGGTTATAAGTAATTGAGGGCAACGGGTGTGTACTGTATTTGAGTTTAAAAAGAATACAATGCCGGGAGTTCTGCCTGTGATAATCACAAAAACGCTGACATCTATCGCGATGTGTATTTCCTCGCAATTTTATTGTACAATTGTTGGTTCTACAAGTAAACGAGCAGTTACTGATTTAAATGAGAAGCATGTGTGGTTATAAGTAATTGAGGGCAACGGGTGTGTACTGTATTTGAGTTTAAAAAGAATACAATGCCGGGAGTTCTGCCTGTGATAATCACAAAAACGCTGACATCTATCGCGATGTGTATTTCCTCGCAATTTTATTGTACAATTGTTGGTTCTACAAGTAAACGAGCAGTTACTGATTTAAATGAGAAGCATGTGTGGTTATAAGTAATTGAGGGCAACGGGTGTGTACTGTATTTGAGTTTAAAAAGAATACAATGCCGGGAGTTCTGCCTGTGATAATCACAAAAACGCTGACATCTATCGCGATGTGTATTTCCTCGCAATTTTATTGTACAATTGTTGGTTCTACAAGTAAACGAGCAGTTACTGATTTAAATGAGAAGCATGTGTGGTTATAAGTAATTGAGGGCAACGGGTGTGTACTGTATTTGAGTTTAAAAGAATACAATGCCGGGAGTTCTGCCTGTGATAATCACAAAAACGCTGACATCTATCGCGATGTGTATTTCCTCGCAATTTTATTGTACAATTGTTGGTTCTACAAGTAAACGAGCAGTTACTGATTTAAATGAGAAGCATGTGTGGTTATAAGTAATTGAGGGCAACGGGTGTGTACTGTATTTGAGTTTAAAAAGAATACAATGCCGGGAGTTCTGCCTGTGATAATCACAAAAACGCTGACATCTATCGCGATGTGTATTTCCTCGCAATTTTATTGTACAATTGTTGGTTCTACAAGTAAACGAGCAGTTACTGATTTAAATGAGAAGCATGTGTGGTTATAAGTAATTGAGGGCAACGGGTGTGTACTGTATTTGAGTTTAAAAAGAATACAATGCCGGGAGTTCTGCCTGTGATAATCACAAAAACGCTGACATCTATCGCGATGTGTATTTCCTCGCAATTTTATTGTACAATTGTTGGTTCTACAAGTAAACGAAGCAGTTACTGATTTAAATGAGAAGCATGTGTGGTTATAAGTAATTGAGGGCAACGGGTGTGTACTGTATTTGAGTTTAAAAGAATACAATGCCGGGAGTTCTGCCTGTGATAATCACAAAAACGCTGACATCTATCGCGATGTGTATTTCCTCGCAATTTTATTGTACAATTGTTGGTTCTACAAGTAAACGAGCAGTTACTGATTTAAATGAGAAGCATGTGTGGTTATAAGTAATTGAGGGCAACGGGTGTGTACTGTATTTGAGTTTAAAAAGAATACAATGCCGGGAGTTCTGCCTGTGATAATCACAAAAACGCTGACATCTATCGCGATGTGTATTTCCTCGCAATTTTATTGTACAATTGTTGGTTCTACAAGTAAACGAAGCAGTTACTGATTTAAATGAGAAGCATGTGTGGTTATAAGTAATTGAGGGCAACGGGTGTGTACTGTATTTGAGTTTAAAAAGAATACAATGCCGGGAGTTCTGCCTGTGATAATCACAAAAACGCTGACATCTATCGCGATGTGTATTTCCTCGCAATTTTATTGTACAATTGTTGGTTCTACAAGTAAACGAGCAGTTACTGATTTAAATGAGAAGCATGTGTGGTTATAAGTAATTGAGGGCAACGGGTGTGTACTGTATTTGAGTTTAAAAGAATACAATGCCGGGAGTTCTGCCTGTGATAATCACAAAAACGCTGACATCTATCGCGATGTGTATTTCCTCGCAATTTTATTGTACAATTGTTGGTTCTACAAGTAAACGAGCAGTTACTGATTTAAATGAGAAGCATGTGTGGTTATAAGTAATTGAGGGCAACGGGTGTGTACTGTATTTGAGTTTAAAAAGAATACAATGCCGGGAGTTCTGCCTGTGATAATCACAAAAACGCTGACATCTATCGCGATGTGTATTTCCTCGCAATTTATTGTACAATTGTTGGTTCTACAAGTAAACGAGCAGTTACTGATTTAAATGAGAAGCATGTGTGGTTATAAGTAATTGAGGGCAACGGGTGTGTACTGTATTTGAGTTTAAAAGAATACAATGCCGGGAGTTCTGCCTGTGATAATCACAAAAACGCTGACATCTATCGCGATGTGTATTTCCTCGCAATTTTATTGTACAATTGTTGGTTCTACAAGTAAACGAGCAGTTACTGATTTAAATGAGAAGCATGTGTGGTTATAAGTAATTGAGGGCAACGGGTGTGTACTGTATTTGAGTTTAAAAAGAATACAATGCCGGGAGTTCTGCCTGTGATAATCACAAAAACGCTGACATCTATCGCGATGTGTATTTCCTCGCAATTTTATTGTACAATTGTTGGTTCTACAAGTAAACGAAGCAGTTACTGATTTAAATGAGAAGCATGTGTGGTTATAAGTAATTGAGGGCAACGGGTGTGTACTGTATTTGAGTTTAAAAAGAATACAATGCCGGGAGTTCTGCCTGTGATAATCACAAAAACGCTGACATCTATCGCGATGTGTATTTCCTCGCAATTTTATTGTACAATTGTTGGTTCTACAAGTAAACGAGCAGTTACTGATTTAAATGAGAAGCATGTGTGGTTATAAGTAATTGAGGGCAACGGGTGTGTACTGTATTTGAGTTTAAAAAGAATACAATGCCGGGAGTTCTGCCTGTGATAATCACAAAAACGCTGACATCTATCGCGATGTGTATTTCCTCGCAATTTTATTGTACAATTGTTGGTTCTACAAGTAAACGAGCAGTTACTGATTTAAATGAGAAGCATGTGTGGTTATAAGTAATTGAGGGCAACGGGTGTGTACTGTATTTGAGTTTAAAAAGAATACAATGCCGGGAGTTCTGCCTGTGATAATCACAAAAACGCTGACATCTATCGCGATGTGTATTTCCTCGCAATTTTATTGTACAATTGTTGGTTCTACAAGTAAACGAGCAGTTACTGATTTAAATGAGAAGCATGTGTGGTTATAAGTAATTGAGGGCAACGGGTGTGTACTGTATTTGAGTTTAAAAAGAATACAATGCCGGGAGTTCTGCCTGTGATAATCACAAAAACGCTGACATCTATCGCGATGTGTATTTCCTCGCAATTTTATTGTACAATTGTTGGTTCTACAAGTAAACGAGCAGTTACTGATTTAAATGAGAAGCATGTGTGGTTATAAGTAATTGAGGGCAACGGGTGTGTACTGTATTTGAGTTTAAAAAGAATACAATGCCGGGAGTTCTGCCTGTGATAATCACAAAAACGCTGACATCTATCGCGATGTGTATTTCCTCGCAATTTTATTGTACAATTGTTGGTTCTACAAGTAAACGAGCAGTTACTGATTTAAATGAGAAGCATGTGTGGTTATAAGTAATTGAGGGCAACGGGTGTGTACTGTATTTGAGTTTAAAAAGAATACAATGCCGGGAGTTCTGCCTGTGATAATCACAAAAACGCTGACATCTATCGCGATGTGTATTTCCTCGCAATTTTATTGTACAATTGTTGGTTCTACAAGTAAACGAGCAGTTACTGATTTAAATGAGAAGCATGTGTGGTTATAAGTAATTGAGGGCAACGGGTGTGTACTGTATTTGAGTTTAAAAAGAATACAATGCCGGGAGTTCTGCCTGTGATAATCACAAAAACGCTGACATCTATCGCGATGTGTATTTCCTCGCAATTTTATTGTACAATTGTTGGTTCTACAAGTAAACGAGCAGTTACTGATTTAAATGAGAAGCATGTGTGGTTATAAGTAATTGAGGGCAACGGGTGTGTACTGTATTTGAGTTTAAAAGAATACAATGCCGGGAGTTCTGCCTGTGATAATCACAAAAACGCTGACATCTATCGCGATGTGTATTTCCTCGCAATTTTATTGTACAATTGTTGGTTCTACAAGTAAACGAGCAGTTACTGATTTAAATGAGAAGCATGTGTGGTTATAAGTAATTGAGGGCAACGGGTGTGTACTGTATTTGAGTTTAAAAAGAATACAATGCCGGGAGTTCTGCCTGTGATAATCACAAAAACGCTGACATCTATCGCGATGTGTATTTCCTCGCAATTTTATTGTACAATTGTTGGTTCTACAAGTAAACGAGCAGTTACTGATTTAAATGAGAAGCATGTGTGGTTATAAGTAATTGAGGGCAACGGGTGTGTACTGTATTTGAGTTTAAAAGAATACAATGCCGGGAGTTCTGCCTGTGATAATCACAAAAACGCTGACATCTATCGCGATGTGTATTTCCTCGGCAATTTTATTGTACAATTGTTGGTTCTACAAGTAAACGAAGCAGTTACTGATTTAAATGAGAAGCATGTGTGGTTATAAGTAATTGAGGGCAACGGGTGTGTACTGTATTTGAGTTTAAAAAGAATACAATGCCGGGAGTTCTGCCTGTGATAATCACAAAAACGCTGACATCTATCGCGATGTGTATTTCCTCGCAATTTTATTGTACAATTGTTGGTTCTACAAGTAAACGAGCAGTTACTGATTTAAATGAGAAGCATGTGTGGTTATAAGTAATTGAGGGCAACGGGTGTGTACTGTATTTGAGTTTAAAAGAATACAATGCCGGGAGTTCTGCCTGTGATAATCACAAAAACGCTGACATCTATCGCGATGTGTATTTCCTCGCAATTTTATTGTACAATTGTTGGTTCTACAAGTAAACGAGCAGTTACTGATTTAAATGAGAAGCATGTGTGGTTATAAGTAATTGAGGGCAACGGGTGTGTACTGTATTTGAGTTTAAAAGAATACAATGCCGGGAGTTCTGCCTGTGATAATCACAAAAACGCTGACATCTATCGCGATGTGTATTTCCTCGCAATTTTATTGTACAATTGTTGGTTCTACAAGTAAACGAGCAGTTACTGATTTAAATGAGAAGCATGTGTGGTTATAAGTAATTGAGGGCAACGGGTGTGTACTGTATTTGAGTTTAAAAAGAATACAATGCCGGGAGTTCTGCCTGTGATAATCACAAAAACGCTGACATCTATCGCGATGTGTATTTCCTCGCAATTTTATTGTACAATTGTTGGTTCTACAAGTAAACGAGCAGTTACTGATTTAAATGAGAAGCATGTGTGGTTATAAGTAATTGAGGGCAACGGGTGTGTACTGTATTTGAGTTTAAAAAGAATACAATGCCGGGAGTTCTGCCTGTGATAATCACAAAAACGCTGACATCTATCGCGATGTGTATTTCCTCGCAATTTTATTGTACAATTGTTGGTTCTACAAGTAAACGAGCAGTTACTGATTTAAATGAGAAGCATGTGTGGTTATAAGTAATTGAGGGCAACGGGTGTGTACTGTATTTGAGTTTAAAAAGAATACAATGCCGGGAGTTCTGCCTGTGATAATCACAAAAACGCTGACATCTATCGCGATGTGTATTTCCTCGCAATTTTATTGTACAATTGTTGGTTCTACAAGTAAACGAAGCAGTTACTGATTTAAATGAGAAGCATGTGTGGTTATAAGTAATTGAGGGCAACGGGTGTGTACTGTATTTGAGTTTAAAAAGAATACAATGCCGGGAGTTCTGCCTGTGATAATCACAAAAACGCTGACATCTATCGCGATGTGTATTTCCTCGCAATTTTATTGTACAATTGTTGGTTCTACAAGTAAACGAGCAGTTACTGATTTAAATGAGAAGCATGTGTGGTTATAAGTAATTGAGGGCAACGGGTGTGTACTGTATTTGAGTTTAAAAAGAATACAATGCCGGGAGTTCTGCCTGTGATAATCACAAAAACGCTGACATCTATCGCGATGTGTATTTCCTCGCAATTTTATTGTACAATTGTTGGTTCTACAAGTAAACGAGCAGTTACTGATTTAAATGAGAAGCATGTGTGGTTATAAGTAATTGAGGGCAACGGGTGTGTACTGTATTTGAGTTTAAAAAGAATACAATGCCGGGAGTTCTGCCTGTGATAATCACAAAAACGCTGACATCTATCGCGATGTGTATTTCCTCGCAATTTTATTGTACAATTGTTGGTTCTACAAGTAAACGAGCAGTTACTGATTTAAATGAGAAGCATGTGTGGTTATAAGTAATTGAGGGCAACGGGTGTGTACTGTATTTGAGTTTAAAAGAATACAATGCCGGGAGTTCTGCCTGTGATAATCACAAAAACGCTGACATCTATCGCGATGTGTATTTCCTCGCAATTTTATTGTACAATTGTTGGTTCTACAAGTAAACGAGCAGTTACTGATTTAAATGAGAAGCATGTGTGGTTATAAGTAATTGAGGGCAACGGGTGTGTACTGTATTTGAGTTTAAAAAGAATACAATGCCGGGAGTTCTGCCTGTGATAATCACAAAAACGCTGACATCTATCGCGATGTGTATTTCCTCGCAATTTTATTGTACAATTGTTGGTTCTACAAGTAAACGAGCAGTTACTGATTTAAATGAGAAGCATGTGTGGTTATAAGTAATTGAGGGCAACGGGTGTGTACTGTATTTGAGTTTAAAAAGAATACAATGCCGGGAGTTCTGCTGTGATAATAAAA